>NW_025974891.1:0-8239 GCF_021869965.1 Rhincodon typus
GAGGAGAGGATAGGTGGAGAGGAAACAAACAGGTCGAAGAGGCGGGGGTGGAGCCAGTAAAGGTGAGTGTAGGTAGGGAGTTAGGAAGGGAATAGGTCAGTCCAGGGAGGACGGACAGGTCAAGGGGGCGGGATGAGGTTGGTCGGTAGGAGATGGAGGTGCGGCTTGAGGTGGGAGGAGGGGATAGGTGGGAGGAAGAACAGGTTAGGGAGGCAGGGACGAGCTGGACTGGTTTTGGGATGCGGTAGGGGGAGGGGAGATTTTGAAACTTGTGAAATCCACATTGATACCATTGGGCTGCAGGGTTCCCAAGCGGAATATGAGTTGCTGTTCCTGCAACCTTCGGGTGGCATCGTTGTGGCACTGCAGGAGGCCCAGGATGGACATGTCGTCTGAGGAATGGGAGGGGGAGTTGAAATGGTTCACGACTGGGAGGTGCAGTTGTTTATTGCCAACCGAGCGTAGGTGTTCTGCAAAGCGGTCCCCGAGTCTCCGCTTGGTTTCCCCGATGTAGAGGAAGCCACACCGGGTACAGCGGATGCAGTATACCACATTGGCAGATGTGCAGGTGAACATCTGCTTGATGTGGAAAGTCTTCTTGGGGCCTGGGATGGGGGTGAGGGAGGAGGTATGGGGGCAGGTGTAGCACTTCCTGCGGTTGCAGGGAAAAGTGCCGGGTGTGGTGGAGCTGGAGGGGAGTGTGGAGCGGACAAGGGAGTCACGGAGAGAGTTGTCCCTCCGGAAAGCAAATAAGGGTGGGGAGGGAAAGATGTCTTTGGTGGTGGGGTCGGATTGCAGATGGCGGAAGTGTCGGAGGATGATGCGTTGGATCCGGAGGTTGGTGGGGTGGTACGTGAGGATGAGGGAGATTCTTTTTTGGTTCTTCTTGCGTGGACGGGGTGTGAGGGATGAGGTGCGGGAGATGTGGGAGACACGGTTGAGGGCGTTCTCGACCACTGAGGAGGGGAAGTTACAGTCCTTGAAAAACGAGGACAACTGAGATGTACGGGAGTGGAATGCCTCATCCTGGGAGCAGATGCGGCGGAGGCGAAGGAATTGGGAATAGTGGATAGCATTTTTGCAGGAAGGTGGGTGGGAGAAGGAGTATTCTAGGTAGCTGTGGGAGTCGGTGGGCTTGAAATGAATATCGGTTTCTAGGTGGTTGCCCGATATGGAGACAGAGAGGTCCAGGAAGGGGAGAGAGGTGTTAGAGATGGTCCAGGTAAACTTAAGGTTGGGGTGGAAGGTGTTAGTGAAGTGTATGAACTGTTCGAGCTCCTCGTGGGAGCACGAGGCAGCGCCGATACAGTCATCAATGTAACGGAGGAAGAGGTGGGGTTTAGGGCCGGTGTAGGTACGGAAGAGGGATTGTTCCACATAACCTCCCACGCTCTCCCTATTTATTTCAAAACCCCCTTCCCCTCCCCCTTTTCTGATGAAGGGTCTAGGCCCGAAACGTCAGCCTCTCTGCTCCTATGATGCTGCTTGGCCTGCTGTGTTCATCCAGCCCTGCACCTTGTTGTCTTAAAAGTCACTGTTGTGTCTACTTCTAACACTTTCTCTGGCAGTGTATTCCAGGCACTTATTACCCTCTGTGGAAAAAAACTCGCTTCTCACATCTCCTTTAAACATTTCCCCTTTTACCTTAGACCTTTCCACTAGTAATTGACTATCCATTCTATCCATGCCACTCTTAATTTTGTAAATTTAGGTCACCCCTCATCCTTCAACGTTCAAGTGAAAACAAACTAAGTTTGTGCAATCGCTCCTCATACCAGGCAACATCCTGGTTAAAGGAGATAACAAGGTGTAGAACTGGATGAACACAGCAGGCCAGCATCAGAGGAGCAGGAAGGCTGACGTTTCAGGCCTAGACCCTTCTTGGTTAACCTTTTCTGTACCATGTCCAAAACCTCCACAACCTTCTAGTATAGTGGCAAAGAGAACTTTACACAATGTTCCAAATGTGGGCTAACTAAAGTTCTATACAGCTGCAACAAAACTTGCCAGTTTTTATACTCTATACCATGACAGATGAAGGCAAATATGCCATACACTTTCTTGACTGCCTTATCCACTTGTGTGGCCACTTTCAGGGAACTGTGGACCTGTAGGCCTGGATCCTTCTGTATGTTAATGTTTCTAAGGGTTCTGCTATTTACTGTATGTTTCCTTATTGTATATTTTATTTTTGTTAAAGTGATTAAACAATTTCATTTGAAAGTCACAATTGAATCTGTATCCACTACCCTTTCAAGCTGTACATTCCAAGTGATAAATACATAACGCTCCATTTTAATCATATTTCCTTAGTCCTAATTTCTTTGATGGGAGCTAAATTCATTAAGCTTTTTAAGGATGCATGCATTAAGACATTGTACAAGGAATTTACCGACTAATGTATTATTTCTGAAGGCTTTGTTTCCTGGCAGATGTGACTTGCATAGGGTTTTTAATTAACTCATGGGATGTGGGTGTCACTGGCTGGGCCACCATTTAATACAAATCCCTCGTTGACCTTAGTTGGTGGTGAGCTATCTTCTTGAAAAGCTGTAGTCCTTGTGCAGTAGGTGAACTCAGAATGCTGCTAGGGAGGGAGTTCCACGTTTTTGACTCAGCAACACTAAGGGAACAGCCATATTTTATGTTAGGATGTTAAGTGGCCTGAAGGGGTACTTGGAAGTGGTGGTGGTCCCATGTATCTGCTGCCCTTGCCCTTCTAGATGGAAGTGATTGTGGGTATGGAAGGTGTTGGGGACTAAGGAGGCTTGGTGAATTTCTGCAGTACATCTTGCGGATAGTACACACTGCTGCTGATCATCACTGGTGGAGGGAGTGGCTGTTTGAGGGTGTGCGGCCAATCAAATGGTCTGCTTTCGCCTGGATGGTGTCAAGCTTTTTGAGAGGTTTTGGAGCTGGACTCATCCAGGCAAGTGGGGAATAGTCTGCCACACTCCCGATTTGTGTCTTGGAAATGGTGGACAGGCTTTGGGGAGTCAGGAGGTGAATTATTCATTGCAGGATTCCTAGCCTTCACTCTCTTGTAGCCACAGTGTTGATATGGTTAGTCCGGTTCAGTTTCCAATCAACAATAACCCCTAAGATGTCAATAGTGGGGGTTCAATGATGGTAATGCCTTTGAATGTCCAGGGCCAATGGTTAAGGTTCTGTTGTTGGAGATAGTCATTGCATGGCATTTATGCAACATCACTTTACTTACCACTTGTCAGCCCAAGCCTGGATATTTACAGGTCTTGCTGCATGAAGACATGAACTGCTTCAGTATCTGATGAGTCATGAATGGCGCTGAATATTGTGCAATCATCAGCAAACATCCTCACTTCTGAACTTAAGCTGGAGCGAGGGTCATTGTTGAAGCAGCTGGAGGTGGTTGGGCTTACAACCTTACCCAGAGGAACTCCTGCGGCGATGTCCTGGAGCCAAGATGACTGACCTTCAAAAACTGCAATCATCTTCTTTTGTGCCAGGTATAACTCCAACCAATGGAGAGTATTCCCCAATTCCTACTGATTCCAGTTTTGCTAGGGTTCCTTGGTGCTACATTTAGTCAACTGCAGCCTTGATGTCTACCAGTCGTTTTCACTTCAGGACTTTAGCTCTTTTGTCCATTGTTGGAACCAAAGCTGTAATGAAGTCAGGAGTTGAAAGGCTCTGGCAGAACTCAAAATGGATGTCAGTGAGTAGGCTGTTATGAAATAAGTGCCGCCTGATAGCATAGCTCATGGCCCCTTGCATCACTTTACTGATGAGTGACAGTTGACTGATGAGATGGTAATTCAATTGGTCAGGTTGGATTTGTCCTGCTTTTTGTGTACAGGATAAACCTGGGCAATTTTCCACATTGCAAGGTAGATTCCAGTATTGTAGGTGTATTGACACTGCTTGGCTAGGGGCACAGCAAATTGTGGAGTATGTGTCTTCAGTATTATTGCTGTAAATTGTCAAGCCAGTAGCCTTTCCAGTGTCCTGTGCCTGCAGCTGTTTCTTGATATCATGCCATGTGAATCAAATTGGCTGATGATTAGCATCTTTCATGCTGGTGACCTCTTTATTTATTAGATTTTATTGTCGCGTGTACTCGAGTACAGGAATACAGTGATACAGTGAAAAGTGTACAAGTCACCATTCTCAGGCGCCATCTTACAGTACAAAAGACAGGATTAAAAACAGAAGCAGAAATAAAAGAAACAGCTGAAAGAAAAGGAAATGACCAGATCACTTTTCTCCCTCCGCCATGAGTCCTCGTCATCAGAAAAACAAATCCACAAAGTCCATCCTTCAGTCTGTGAATGCTCAGATGCCCCGAGTACTCAAACTCTGCTGCAGCCAGAACGCTACCACCTCCACCGTCAGGTATCCAGAACCAGCCCTGTCCTGGAGCCGTGCTGCTGTCACTGGAACTGTGTCACCATTCTTCAGCGCCAGCACCACCGTGAGTCTGCGCTGGGCCAATCTGGGCAACGCAGCCACCACAGAAGCTGCTGATGTTCCGAACTGGTCTCAAACCTGATGCTGGGCCCACCGTACCGAAACAACCGATGTCTCATTGTGACTTACATTGCTGCAGCTGCCACCTCAGGGAAGGAACCCCGCATCCCAAAACCAGCCCAGCTCGTACCCACCTCCCTAACCTGTCCTTCCTCCCATCTATCCCCTCCTCCCACCTCAAGCCCCACCCCCATCTCCTACCTACTAACCTCATCCCACACCCTTGACCTGTCCGTCCTCCCTGGACTGACCTATCTCCTCCCTAACTCCCCACCTACACTCACCTTTACTGGCTCCATCCCCGCCTCTTTGACCTGTCTGTCTCCTCTCCACCTATCTTCTCCTCTATCCATCTTCTATCCACCTCCCCCTCTCTCCCTATTTATTTCAGAACCCTCTTCCCCTCCCCCATTTCTGAAGAAGGGTCCAGGCCCAAAACATCAGTCTTCCTGCTCCTCTGATGCTGCTTGGCCTGCTGTGTTCATCCAGCTCTACACCTTGTTATCTACACCTTTTGTACCTTCCTACTATCTCTGAAACAATTTTAAACTCTTGGAGAGGCATTGGCTTTCGGCCAAAACTTAACTAATTGTTTCTATATGGGATTAGGTGATGAACATAATATTATGCAGCCAGGTCTTGTTTCCAATCAATGTCATGCAACTATGAGAACGAGGGTTTTAGCAGCTGTCTTCTCTCACATTATCGCAAGGAGTGGGATTGAGAATTTAGCTCTTCAGATTGCTGGGATCTCCTTGGTCAGATGAGATATCAGCTCTTCAACCTTTTGGCCTATACATCATGATGTTCTTTTATGCACCAAAACCTTCAAAACTAATCAAACATAATCAGAAATAGTCTGGATCTTCATTTTAACTTATTCTCTCGTGTGATGTAGGCTTCGCCTGTGAGGCCAGCATTTGTGGTTCATCCCTAAATTTCCTTGAACTAAGTAGCTTACAAGGACGTTTCAGAGTCAATGACATTGTTGTGGGACTGGTGTCACATGTAGACCAGATAAGGTAAGAACAGCAAATTTCCTTCCCAATATACATTAATGAGCCAGATGAACAAGAATTAATGATGGTTTCATGGTCATTACTGCTCAGAGGAGCTTTCAGCTCTAGATTTGTTACTGTGCTGGGATTTGAGCACATGCCCCTAGTACATTAGTCTGCCCAGTACCAATGACATTACCACCGCACCATTGTCTCTCTCATCATCTGCCTCAAAGGATTGTGCACCGGATTCCACATTGAATCATGCACAGAATGAGAATTTTTGGCCCATTGTGCTAGTTCTTTCCCAAGCACAGAAGATATTTCCTTTTCAAGGTCTTATCCAGCTCCCATTTGAAAGATCCTACTGAATCTGCTTCCACTGCTCTTTCAGGTAGCATGTTCGAGATCACAACAATTCAACTGCGTAGAAAACAAAGTTAGTCTTTTATTTCTGCAACTGGAAAGACGAATGTTTTTCCGTAGATGGAGCCTGAACTTCTGAATCAACAATGTCCTGTAAAAATGTGCAGCACTGCCAGTGTTAAACATTCAATGTTTATTCATCACTTGGGAGTCCTGAGCACATGAAATGCCATTCGTTAACATGGCAGTCACTTTCTCCACAGGCACACACTATATCACAGAAAAATGCTTCACACCAGTTCTGCAACTGTATGTAATGTTAACAAAGCCTTGCCCTATGGTAGATGCCTAACTGATATGAGAGCAAAGCCATATGAACTTAATTTCTTCTTAAAGTGCCAGTTTGGAATGCATGTCCTAAAGTCTGAAGAAGCCCAGGAAAATTGCCAAAGAAACAGGTCTTTATTATTAGCCCCACAACCAACAGACCTCCCACCCACGGCCTCCAACCTCATCGTTCCCCAACCACGCACCGCCCGCTTCTATCTCCTTCCCAAAATCCACAAATCTGAATGCCCTAGTCGACCCATTGTCTCCGCCTGCTCCTGCCCCACCGAACTGATCTCCAACTATCTGGACTCCATTTTCTCCCCCTTGGTCCAGGAACTCCCTACCTATGTCCGTGACACCACCCACGCCCTCCACCTCCTCCAGAACTTCCAATTCCCCGGTCCCCAACACCTCATCTTTACCACGGACGTCCAGTCCCTCTACACCTGCATTCCCCATACAGATGGCCTAAAGGCCCTCCGCTTCTTCCTGTCCCGCAGGCCCGACCAGTCCCCCTCCACTGACACCCTCATCCGCTTAGCCAAACTCGTCCTCACCCTCAACGACTTCTCTTTCAATTCCTCCCACTTCCTACAGACAAAGGGGGTGGCCATGGGTACCCGCATGGGCCCAAGCTACGCCTGCCTCTTTGTAGGTTACGTGGAACAATCCCTCTTCCGTACCTACACTGGCCCTAAACCTCACCTCTTCCTCCGTTACATTGATGACTGTATCGGCGCCGCCTCGTGCTCCCACGAGGAGCTTGAACAGTTGATCCACTTCACCAATACCTTCCACCCCAACCTTAAGTTCATCTGGACCATCTCTAATACCTCTCTCTCCTTCCTGGACCTCTCTGTCTCCATCTCGGGCAACCACCTAGAAACCGATATTCATTTCAAGCCCACCGACCCCCACAGCTACCTAGAATACTCCTCCTCCCACCCACCTTCCTGCAAAAATGCCATCCCCTGTTCCCAATTCCTTCGCCTCCGCCACATCTGCTCCCAGGATGAGGCATTCCACTCCCGTACATCTCAGTTGTCCTCGTTTTTCAAGGACTGTAACTTCCCCCCCAAGTGGTCGAGAACGCCCTCAACCGTGTCTCCCACATCTTCCGCAACTCATCCCTCACACCCCATCCACGCAATAAGAACCAAAAAAGAATCCCCCTCGTCCTCACGTACCACCCCATCAACCTCCGGATCCAATGCATCATCCTCCGACACTTCCGCCATCTGCAATCCGACCCCACCACCAAAGACATCTTTCCCTCCCCACCCTTATCTGCTTTCCAGAGGGACCACTCTCTCCATGACTCCCTTGTCCGCTCCACACTCCCCTCCAGCCCCACCACACCCGGCACTTTTCCCTGCAACCGCAGGAAGTGCTACACCTGCCCCCATACCTCCTCCCTCATCCCCATCCCAGGCCCCAAGAAGACTTTCCACATCAAGCAGACGTTCACCTGCACATCTGCCAATGTGGTATACTGCATCCGCTGTACCCGTTGTGGCCTCCTCTACATCGGGGAAACCAAGCGGCGGCTCGGGGACCGCTTTGCAGAACACCTACGCTCGGTTGGCAATAAACAACTGCACCTCCCAGTCGCGAACCATTTCAACTCCCCCTCCCATTCCTCAGACGACATGTCCATTCTGGGCCTCCTGCAGTGCCACAATGATGCCACCCGAAGGTTGCAAGAACAGCATCTCATATTCCGCTTGGGAACCCTGCAGCCCAATGGTATCAATGTGGATTTCACAAGTTTCAAAATCTCCCCTCCCCCTACCGCATCCCAAAACCAGTCCAGCTTGTCCCCGCCTCCCTAACCTGTTCTTCCTCCCACCTATCCCCTCCTCCCACCTCAAGCCGCACCCCCATCTCCTACCGACTAACCTCATCCTGCCCCCTTGACCTGTCCGTCCTCCCTGGACTGACCTATCCCCTCCCTAACTCCCCACCTACACTCACCTTTATTGGCTCCATCCCCGCCTCTTCGACCTGTTTGTTTCCTCTCCACCTATCCTCTCCTC
>NW_025974892.1:0-7217 GCF_021869965.1 Rhincodon typus
CAGCCTTCCTGCTCCTCTGATGCTGCTTGGCCTGCTGTGTTCATCCAGCTCTACACCTTGTTATCTCAGATTCTCCAGCATCTGCAGTTCCTACTATCTCTGAGGAAAATCAGACTTTTTTTCTCAATGGCGAGAATCTAATTCTCCCATTCTGGCCATATTTGCCCAACTGCCTCACCATTGCCTCGGTCATTCCTGCCAGGGAAAATCCTGCCTTACACTTGTATTTGTAAATATCTACTTGCACATTTAAGGTCGACATCTTTGTGAAACTTCAATCTTAAAGCACCTAACTGCAGCATCTCAACAGAGATCGGGACAGTCATCTAGAAATAACTTTAGGATAGTTATAGAGACTGTCAGGGTGCAGAATTGCAGTTAAACAGGGAGAATAGCATTTATGTTTGCAATGATCACTGTCCCTCAGTACTTGCAGTGCACTACGCAAGGACCGTGATTAAGGCTAGATCTCAAAAAGCTCCTCTACAGCATTAAAGAAAGGGGCTTGTTAAATCTTGCAGGCAGCCTGCATGCAGCATACCCTGCCCAAACCACAGTTAATTTGGAGGCTTTGGGCAGTGTGTGCACCAGTAGAACAATTTGGGGCCCTTAAAAAGGCAATTAATGCCCAGTTCGGTACTACAATCTGCTGATACAAAGATATTTAACAGCAACATGAGAAACCTACTCCAAATGCCAAGGCCAGCAGTTTTCCCTACTAAGCTCATGAAGGGCAATGCGATTCCATCTTTAACAATGTGGAAGTCCCTTTCCACAGGTTTCTTGAAACCCGGCGGAAATGTTTCAACCTCAATTAATGATACTCCTTTCATTGTAATGCACTGCCATCTGTGCTCGCTGGTGTCTCACATTTTGACAGAGTTCCCTTTTGATATCAGGAAGAAATGTGAGCTCCTTATTCCTCCATGAGCACTTCCAATGCAGAGAGGTGTTTTTTTTTTTTTGCAACACCATTTTACTGTTCAGCTGAACTGCTACATGAGGGGTGCAGGCTCCCTTTACATGTATTACTATCATCCGATTCCCTATATCATCTCCCACTAATCAAAAGTATAACTTGTGTTGTTAGCTCATAGATTATTTTTAAAAGGGGGCGTATGATCCAAATTTGTGCAGTCCTCTCACTTATGTTGTTGACACTGCATTCCAAACAGTACCAGATATGATAGCTGAAGAAGTCATACTGGACACGAAGCATTAACTGTGATTCTCTCTCCTCTGATGCTGTCAGACCTGCTAAGTTTCTCCAGTACGTTCTGATTTTTATTTCAGATGTCCAGCATCTGCAGTATTTTGCTTTTATTTGAGTGCCTAACTTTAACCTGTTTACTACAATTCTTAACTTTGTTGGGCATTGTGTTATTATTTGTCGTTTTGTACAACCTAAAATTTATTATAAGGGATGAGTGAATGGGTACTCAAAATGTGCATTCATTTTTGGTCAGAGATTTTGCTTATTCTGAGAAACAATCAAATTAAAAACACAATCAAATTAAAAATCTATTCTATATTAAATACAAGCATATTTTGTTACATGCTCAACTTTATAAATGTGTTTTCTGATTGGAGTTCCAGATCTAAAACAGTACAAGTTTAATCTATTCAGAGATAGTAGGAACTGCAGATGCTGGAGAATCTGAGATAACAAGGTATAGAGCTGGATGAACACAGCAGGCCAAGCAGCATCATAGGAGCAGGAAGGCTGACGTTTCGGGCCTAGACCCTTCTTCATTTTCTGTTATCTCAAGTTTAATCTATGTTACTTTGTACTTTATTTTCAGCAGCTATTAAAATGGCTTTATTTACTTTTAAGTGATAATTGCTTGTTTGAAATACAGCTGTAGTCTGCAAAATTTTGTAATAATAAGACATAACAGACCCATTTTGATTAAAAAAAAAGGGCCCTCTGGCATGCAATTTCCTTTCTGGGGAGGCAGTGATGGGATCAAGTTGAGTCCGTCAATTTTTGAAGTGGCTTGATGCATCTGGTTGGAAAGTCCATCTAAGTTCAAAAATTTTGTTCCATTTGTTTTAAAAGCTAGTAGGCTGTCAAGCAATCACCACCATCCCCCAACCCCATACCCTCCACCTTCAGACCTCCTTCATGTGCCCTCCATGCCAATTGACGCCTTCCACCCATACTATGCGACCTTTTACCCCTATACAATGTCTGTGCTATCTCATATCTATGCTACCTCATGACCCCCCCCATAACATTTTGATAGCCACTCACCCAGTAAGCACAATGGATGAATCTCGGGGGATATGTCAATATGAAAATAAAGTTTTAGTGATTCAAAAGATTCCATTGACACAATTTGAAACAAATGGTTATTCATGAAACCCTTTCAAAAATTTTTAATCCTGACAAGTGAACAATCTGGTATAAAAAGAAACAAACTTCTATTCGGAGACAGCTAATGCATTGGTAGTCTCTTTCATCTGTCAATAAAATGTGAACTCATCCACTGTCAAATCCAAGCAGTCCAACCACCTGTTTTTTTTTAAAACTCTGACAGCTGAAGGTTTTATTTCATGTTCAAAGGGCTGGGGATTTAGATCACTTCATATCATGACACTTAAACAGGACTGATCTGCCCTTCATGTGCATTTGCGTCTACTGCGTAAATTAATGACAGCTACACTGTAGGCTAAGGCTGTTGGCATAATGAAAATTGGCTCTGTATGAACTCCGTACTAATTAATTTCAAAGGGCCCTGTGGCATTTGCATTTCCAACTAGTGTGCTTCAAATCCCAATCCCACCTCCCTGCCAGCAAAAATAAGATTTATCAGAAATGGTGGCAGGATTCCTGCATCTAGGTCGCACCTTCCAATTTTAAAGATCTCCAAAGTTGACTAATCACAATTCACACATTGCCCAAGCTTATTCAGATTGAGATGGACATGATGCAAAATTGGTCTACCCCATCTTATCTGCATGATTTCAGCACAAGAACTTAGGCCTGTATTGCTAGTCTTCTCTCCCAATAATGCCAGTATTATTTTTACACAGCAGATACACATCAGCAACTTTGTTTCCAGATCAGTCAGCTCCTTCCTTTTCATTAAGGGCAGGTTCTTTCATAAAGGCAAGGTAGAAAAAATTTGCTGCACCAGAAATTCCAGAAAAATGAACACAAAAGCATAAAGAAGGATCCAGACAGACAGGTGTAGTGCTGAGGACATTAGTTATGCAGCAGTATAGACAGAGAAATGCAATGCTCACAAAGATGCCAAAAAACTCTCGAGGACAATTCTTAAAAGGCAGTGGGACCTGCCAGTTAGAAAGATGTACTTGTGCTCCTTGCTGCTGTTCAGCAGAGCACACCACCATCATTTTGACACCAGAATTAGAGACCCAAAACTGCAAACTTTTTAAAAGGAAATAAATCCCCACTATGTCAATAGAAAGAAAATCACTGGACAAGCTTTCACTTTAAAACTTCTACTGTAACAAACCAACAAAAATCATTATAATTTAAAGGTCAATGATCAGTTGAAGCATATTACAAATAAAAGGGTAATGAGGTTGGTTGGCTCGCCGAGCTGGTTTGTTGTTCCGCAGACGTTTCATTACCGTGCTTGGTAACATCCTCCGTGCAGCCTCTGATGAAGCGTCGGTGTGTTTTCCCGCCTGGTTTTTAAACTCTGGGGTCCGTTGCAATGGATTGCCTCACTTCCGGGTTTCCTCCGTAGTGGAATGTATATGAGGTCGAGTCCAATGTGTTTATTAATAGCATGCTTCGTGGAGTGCCGTGCTTCCAGGAATTCTCGTGCTTGTCTCTGCCTAGCCTGTCCCAGGATCTTGGTGTTGTCCCAGTCGAAGTCGTGGTTCTCCTTGTCCATGTGGATTGAGATGAGTGAGTATTGGTCGTGTCTTTTTGTATCCAGTTGATGTTCATGTACTCTTGTTGTTAGTTTCCTTCCTGTTTGTCCGATGTAGTGTTTCTCACAGTCTCTGCAGGGGATCTTGTAGATGACATTGGTCCTGTCCATGGCGGGGAGTGGGTCTTTAGTTCAGGTGAGCACTTGTAGTAGGGTTGATGTGGGCTTGTGTGCCACTCTGATGCCTAGCGGTCGTAGAAGTCTTGTGGTGAGTTCGGACGTGTTCCTGATGTAGGGTAGTGTGATGAGTGTGTCCGGGTGTGTAGAATCTTTCTGATGCTGTTCCTGTAGGCATCTTCTGACCCAGTTCTTTGGATATCCATTATCCTTGAACACTTGGAAGAGGTATCCTCCTCTTGGCATAGTTCCGTGTTGCTGCACTGTGTTGTTGCCCTTTTAAGTAGTGTTTGCACGCAGCTTCGTTTGTGTGTGCTGGGATGGTTGAAGGCAGCACACTATTGACGGCAGAGACAAGCACGAGAATTCCTGGAAGCATGGCACTCCACGAAGCATGCTATTAATAAACACATTGAACTTGACCCCATATACATTCCACTACGGAGGAAACCCGGAAGTGACGCAATCCATCGCAATGGACCCCAGAGTTTAAAAACCAGGCGGGAAAACACACGGACGCTTCATCAGGGGCTGCACTGAGGATGTTACCAAGCACGGTAACGAAACGTCTGCGGAACAACAAACCAGCTCGGCGAGCCAACCAACCTCAACACCCACAACCCGAGCTACAGATCTACTCCAAAACCTTAGTAATAAAAGGGTAAATTTCACTTCAAATAGTCGATCCAGCAAAGATACATCTTGTAGTTACAAGCACTTGTATTACTTGCCACACAAATGTGACATTTAACAGTGTTTCCAACTTGGCCTTTGTTTTGTAGCATCTATCATTTCCCATCCAATTGGTTTAGCCCTGGAGTCACATTCAACAGCCTTATTCCTAATGAAGGAGGGCACTTGTGGTATAGTGGTAGTGTTCTTGGTTCAAAGCCTACTCGCTTGAGAGGCGAGTAATAATATCTCTGAACAGGTTGATTAAAGAATATCTATTCCATTCGACATACCCATACATGGTCACCATCGACAAGATGCGCATTTATGAACTTTCTATCGTCAAAGTCACAAGAATGCTGTCTTCCTTCCTCTGACCCATTTAAATGATCTGATGAGCTCTGGCATCACTTCAACAGCTACACTTAATAGTTTCCAATCCACAATCTCCCACTCCTGCTGTTTTCAATTTTTTTTGCCTTTTCCAAATGTATAAAATGAATTGGAACATAGCTACTCTATTCTCAGGCGAATTCCAAAATGAAGTAAAAACAGTTTAACAAGACTGGTTGAAACAGTTGCCAGAGATCAGGTGGGAAAGTTGATTCTGGTTGTTGACGAATTATGGCTTTGTCTGGCTGCACGGTCAGTTATTGTGGATTGGAAACAGTAAACACAGGTTTGTTTTTCTCAGCCGAAAACAGTTGTCATCTGTTTGTCTTTTATTTTATTATACCTGTGAATGCAATTTATATGAAAGGGAATCAACAAATCCATCCCTAACGAATTAAGGATTTGTTTATCAACATTGATGTCAGCAATCCTGAAAAGCCATTTAAGAAACCAAAAGAAATACTAACTATCGCTTCACCTGCACATCTGCTAATGTGGTATACTGTATCCGCTGTACCCGGTGTGGCTTCCTCTACATCGGGAATACCAAGCGGAGGCTTGGGGACCGCTTTGCAGAATGCCTACGCTCAGTTCGCACTAAACAACTGCACCTCCCAGTCACGAACCATTGCAGCTCCCCCTCCGATTCCTCAGATGACATGTCCATCCTGGGCCTCCTGCAGTGCCACAACGATGCTATCCGAAGGTTGCAGGAACAGCACCTCATATTCCGCTTGGGAACCCTGCAGCCCAATGGTATCAAGGTGGACTTCACAAGCTTCAAAATCTCCCCTCCCGCTACCGCATTCCAAAACCAGCCCAGCTTGTCCCCGCCTCCCTAACCTGTCCTTCATCCCACCTATCCCCTCCTCCCACCTCAAGCCCCACCTCCATCTCCTACCTACTAACCTCATCCCGCCCCCTTGACCTGTCCGTCCTCCCTGGACTGACCTATCTCCTCCCTAACTCCCCACCTACACTCACCTTTACTGGCTCCACCCCCGCCTCTTTGACCTGTCTGTCTCCTCTCCACCTATCTTCTCCTTTATCCATCTTCTTTCTGCCTCCCCCTCTCTCCCTATTTATTTCAGAACCCCCTTCCCCTCCCCCATTTCTGAAGAAGGGTCTAGGCCCAAAATGTCAGCCTTCCTGCTCCTCTGATGCTGCTTGGCCTGCTGTGTTTATCCAGCTCTACACCTTGGTATCTCAGATTCTCCAGCATCTGCAGTTCCTACTATCTCTCTACTAACTCTCGGTGTAAGTTTCAAACATTTCTTGGAAAACACAACTAAGTTAAATAAGCAAACAAAATAAAACTAATTGTAAAATAAACACTTTGTTTACAAAACTTACATCTCAATTCATCTTGTTGAGATCTTGTGTTTCATCAGAGGTAGGCTCGTATATTCTTTGACAACAAGGTGCAGGGCTGGATGAACACAGCAGGCCAAGCAGCATCATAGGAGCAGAGAGGCTGACGTTTCGGGCCTAGACCCTTCATCAGAAAAGGCTTTGCGTGGACGGGGTGTGAGGGATGAGGTGCGGGAGATGTGGGAGACACGGTTGAGGGCGTTCTCGACCACCGAGGAGGGGAAGTTACGGTCCTTGAAAAACGAGGACAACTGAGATGTACGGGAGTGGAATGCCTCATCCTGGGAGCAGATGCGGCGGAGGCGAAGGAATTGGGAATAGGGGATAGCATTTTTGCAGGAAGGTGGGTGGGAGGAGGAGTATTCTAGGTAGCTGTGGGAGTCGGTGGGCTTGAAATGAATATCGGTTTCTAGGTGGTTGCCCGATATGGAGACAGAGAGGTCCAGGAAGGGGAGAGAGGTGTTAGAGATGGTCCAGGTAAACTTAAGGTTGGGGTGGAAGGTGTTAGTGAAGTGTATGAACTGTTCGAGCTCCTCGTGGGAGCACGAGGCGGCGCCGATACAGTCATCAATGTAACGGAGGAAGAGGTGGGGTTTAGGGCCGGTGTAGGTACGGAAGAGGGATTGTTCCACGTAACCTACAAAGAGGCAGGCGTAGCTTGGGCCCATGCGGGTACCCATGGCTACCCCCTTTGTCTGTAGGAAGTGGGAGGAATTGAAAGAGAAGTTGTTGAGTGTGAGGACGAGTTCGGCTAAG
>NW_025974892.1:7317-8238 GCF_021869965.1 Rhincodon typus
CCCACCCTTATCTGCTTTCCAGAGGGACAACTCTCTCCGTGACTCCCTTGTCCGCTCCACACTCCCCTCCAGCTCCACCACACCCGGCACTTTTCCCTGCAACCGCAGGAAGTGCTACACCTGCCCCCATACCTCCTCCCTCACCCCCATCCCAGGCCCCAAGAAGACTTTCCACATCAAGCAGATGTTCACCTGCACATCTGCCAATGTGGTATACTGCATCCGCTGTACCCGGTGTGGCTTCCTCTACATCGGGGAAACCAAGCGGAGACTCGGGGACCGCTTTGCAGAACACCTACGCTCGGTTCGCAATAAACAACTGCACCTCCCAGTCGCGAACCATTTCAACTCCCCCTCCCATTCCTCAGACGACATGTCCATCCTGGGCCTCCTGCAGTGCCACAACGATGCCACCCGAAGGTTGCAGGAACAGCAACTCATATTCCGCTTGGGAACCCTGCAGCCCAATGGTATCAATGTGGATTTCACAAGTTTCAAAATCTCCCCTCCCCCCACCGCATCCCAAAACCAGTCCAACTCGTCCCTGCCTCCCTAACCTGTTCTTCCTCCCACCTATCCCCTCCTCCCACCCCAAGCCGCACCTCCATCTCCTACCTACCAACCTCATCCCGCCCCCTTGACCTGTCCGTCCTCCCTGGACTGACCTATCCCCTTCCTAACTCCCTACCTACACTCACCTTTCCTGGCCCCATCCCCGCCTCTTCGACCTGTTTGTTTCCTCTCCACCTATCCTCTCCTCTATCCCTCTTCTATCCGCCTCCCACTCTCTCCCTATTTATTTCAAAACCCCCTTCCCCTCCCCCTTTTCTGATGAAGGGTCTAGGCCCGAAACGTCAGCCTCTCTGCTCCTATGATGCTGCTTGGCCTGCTGTGTTCATCCAGCCCTGCACCTTGTTGTCT
>NW_025974893.1:0-7696 GCF_021869965.1 Rhincodon typus
TTCCTGCTCCTCTGATGCTGCTTGGCCTGCTGTGTTCATCCAGCTCTACACCTTGTTAACACCCTGTGACACTCGTCCACTGTCCTCTCACACCTATTCACCCCATCTTCCTGTTTCCCTCCACCTCCTGCATTGTCTCTTTCTCATTCTGTGCCATCTCCCACCCGTTTCTCTTTCTCATTCTCCACCGTCTCCCTCTGTCTCCCATCCCCCACAGCCTCCACAACTCTACCACCATCTTCCTCTGTCTCTGCCCCCATCCCCTCTCTCTCTGTCGCTGTCTCTCTTCCAACCCCTACCATTGCCCTGTCTCTCTACTATCTCCCCCCAGCTCTCTCACACCGTATCCCTCTCTCTCTCTCTGTCCCAGGTCAATTCCCCTTCTCTCTCTCTCTCTCCCTCCCATTTCACTTGTTCTCTCTCCACATTCCCTTCTCTCTTCCCCATTTTCTTCTGTCTACCCCCATATTCCCCTCACATTGTTTTTCTTCCCCATTCCTCTCTCTCTCTCCCTAATCTCCCTCTGTCTATCCCCCACCAACTTCCACCCTCTTTTCCCCAACTTCCTCTGACTGCTCCCTTCACTATCTCTCTCTTACCCCATCTCCCACTCTCTATCTCTCTCTCTCTTTTGCCTCATCTCCACCTCTCTCTATCTCTCTTTCCCCCAGCTCCCACTCTCTCCTCATCTTTCTCTCTGACCCCATTTCTCTCCCTCTCTCTCTCCCCTCTGTCTCCCAACATCTCCCTCTCTCTCTCCCTGTTCCTCTCTGCCTCCCGCCATCTCCCTCTCTCCCCTCGTCTCTCTCTGTCCACCTCCCTCTCTCCTACCTCCATCTCCTGCACTCGCCCACACCCCCAATTCACATCCTCTCTTCCCACCATCTCTCTCCTCTCTCTCTCTTTTCCATGCCTGTCTCCCTTTCGCTCTCCCCACCACCATTCTCTCTCCCCCCCCCCCCCCTACCACTTCAATGACTCCCCCCTTGCTCTCTCACACTTCCCCCCCCCTCAAAAAAATCCCCTCGCCCCAGAGATTAATGGGTCTGACCAGCACCATCCCCTAAAGCTCTATATTCCAACTCATAGAGTCATACAGCACGGAAAAAGACCGTTCGGTCCAACCATAATCCCAAACTAAACCTGCCTGCTCCTGGCCCATATCCCTCCAATCCTTTCCTATTCAGGTACTTACCCAAATGAGCCTCATCATATTTTGTAAACCTCAATAATGTCACCCCTCAACCTCTACGCTCCAGTGGGAAAAAGTCCTAGACTTTCCAGTCTATTTTTATATCTCAAACCCTCCATTTCCAGCAACATCCTGGTAAATCTCTTCTGAACCCTCTCCAGTTTAATAATATCCTTCCTGTAACTGGGCGACCAGAACGGGACACAGTGCTCCAGGAGATGCCTCACCAACATCCTGTATAACCTCAACATGACGTCCCAACTCCCTACACTCAAAGGTCTGAGCAATGAAGGCAAGCGTGCCAAATGCCTTCTTAACCACCCTGTCTACTTGTGACGCAAACTTCAAAGAATTACGTACCTGAATCCCTAGGTCTTTCAGTTTCACAACACCATTCAGAGCCCTACCATTAACTGTATAGGTCCTGTCCTTGTCTGTTTTACCAAAATGCAATACATCGCATTTATCCAAATTAAACTCCATCTGCCACTCCTCAGCCCATTAGTCCAGTTGATCAAGATCTCTTCGTAATCTTAGATAACCTTCTTCGCTGTCCACAATACCACAATTTTGGCATCATCTGCAAACTTACTAACTACCTCACCCCAACCCTTCAATAACAAACTGCATTTACATAGCACCTTTTACACAGTACAGCATCCCTCACTGGAGCTGTTATTACACAAAATATCCCAGGGAAACAGCAAAAGGGAATCAGAGAAACACAGGGACACAGAGGTTTAGTGGGCAGATTCCAGAGCTTAGGCCAGATATGACATTTGGAAATCCTTTGGAAATCCATTTGGAAAGCCTTCCATAGTCGAGCAACCTGTTTTCTTTACCCCCGCCCTTCTCAGGATTCAATCCAGATCTGCCCGCAGGGATCGGTGAGGCAACAGAGGCCTTGAGGACGATAGGCGGAAAAGGCAACGTAGGCCTGTGGGCTGCTAAGCAACCAACTTGGCCTGCCGAAGCCTCAGCTCTGAGTGTCGCTCCAGGAGAGGACAGCAGCGCTGGGATCCGGGGAGGGCGTGCGGGTGACTTCCTCTCAGCCCCTGCTTCTCTCATCCCCTCTCTCTGCATTTCTCCCTCTCTTTCTCCCCCCCCACATCTCTCTCTCCCTCTCTGTCCCCCCTCTCTCTCTCCGTCCCCTTCTCTCTCTTTCTGTCCCCTTCTCTGTCTCTGTTCCCCCTCCCCTCATTCTGTCCACCCTCTCTCTCTCTGTCTGTCCCCCACTGTCTCTGTCTCTCTCTGTCTCCCTCTTGCTGTCTCCCTCTCTCTGTCTGTCTGACTGTCCCTTCTGTCTCTCTCTCTCACCCCCTTTCTGTCTCTGTCCATCTCTCTCTCTCCTCCACACCCTTCCCCTCTCTCCCTATGCCTCCTCTGTCTACCCCCCTTCCCCTCCCTCTGTTTCTGTCTCCCTCTCTCTGTCACCCGTCTACCCTTCTTTCTGTGTCCCCCACTCTCTCCCCACATTCGCTTTCTATCTCTCTCTCTCTCTCCCCCCTCCTCTCTCTCACCCATTTTCTGTCTGTCTGTCGCTCTCTCCCTCTCTCTCTCTGTCCCATCTGTCTCACCCTTTACACCTCCCATTCCTCATAGAGTCATACAATCACACAGCTTGGAAATAGACCCTTCAGCCCAGCCAGTCCATGCCGACCATAGTCCCATCTGCTTGCTCCTAGCCCATATCCCTCCAAACCTTTCCTATTCATGTACTTGTCCAAATGTCTTTTAAACATTCTAACTGTACCCACATCCATCGCTTCCCGTGGAAGACCATTCCACACATGAACCACTATGTGAAAAAATACCTTTTTAAAATCTTTCTCCTCTCTTAAAAATATGCCCCCTAGTCTTGAAATCCCCCACACTGGGAAAAATTCACCTGCCTCATCTATACTCCTCATGGTTTTATAAACATGTATCAGGTCACCTCTCAACCTCCTATGCTCCAGTGAAAAACGTCCTGACCAATCCAGACTCTCCTCATAACTCAAACCCTCCATTCCCAACAACATTCCTTTTCTCAGACCCGTCCACTCCTCTTCCGTCCCGAGAAGGAGAGAGGAGAGATAGAGAGTCTATGTACAAATCTGTAACTCTACCGAGAAAGCTGGCTTTATAAACAGACTGGAGAATACAGGGAGAGATAGTCAGACCAAACCATTTATCGATTACTAGTTAGGACCCCTCAGGGGGCAGGCTGTGTCAGGTGGCTCAGAGGTTAGCACCGCTGCCTCACAGCGCCAGGGGCCCAGGTTCGATTTGACCCTCGGGCGCCCGTCTGTATGGAGTTTGCACATCCTCCCTCCGTGTCTGCGTGGGTTTCCTCTGGGGGCTCCGGTTTCCTCCCACACTCCAAAGATGTGCAGGTTAGGGTGGATTGGCTGTGCTAAATTGCCCCGTAGTGCCCAGGGATGTGCAGGTTAGGGTGGATTGGCCGTGCTAAATTGCCCCGTAGTGCCCAGGGATGTGCGGGTTAGGGTGGATTGGCCATGGGGAATGCTGGGTTACAGGGATAGGGTGGGTGGGATGCTCTTCAGAGGGTCAGTATGGACCCGATAGGCCAAATGGCCTGCTTCCACATTATAGGGATTCTACAATTCTATGAATTCTGGCCCCTCCTACATTTTTGGGATGGGTTTCAAGAATTCCCGAGAATTGGGGTGAGGAGAGAGAGAGAGAGATGGGGAGAAGCTGGTATATTCAGAGTGGTGGAAGTGGAAGATTGTGAATTGAGGGATGGAGGTTCGAATGAGGTGGATGAGGAAGGTCACCAGAGAGGGGGGGGGGGGGGGGGGGGGGGGGGAGAGGGGAACAAGGATTGGAGGGAGGAAAATGACTTTGTTGACAGAGAAAGTTGCTGGGATTTCAGAGGCGCTGCCTGGAAGAGAGCAGGTTCACCAGGAGCTTTCAAAAGCGGGGGAATTATTTAAAAAGGAATTTGCGGGGGCCTGTGGGGAGTTTGGTGGACAGGAGCCACATTGAGACGGGCACATTGGCCGTTCCACGGGCTTTCCGAGAGCAAAACAGCCGCTCACTTACCTCTCATTGCGGTACTGCTGCAGCTTGTGGCTTCTCTGTACATCTGCTAACTGCCAAGGAGTTAGGCTGTGAGAGCAGGGAGGAGGACGAGACAGCGGGCTCTCTCTCTCTCTCTGTCTTTCACCACCTGCCAGAGACTGCTCACCTCCAGGAGCTCTCACTCACTGCTCTCTACGATGGGCTGGATCTCCTTGAACTCAACTCCTCCCATCCCCCCACCCCCCATCTGTCTTTTACCCTCCGTCTCTGGTCTCCCCGCTCTCTTCCTCTTCGCCGTGCTCTCTTTCCTCTCCATTTCTGCATCTTCTATTTTTCTCCCCAATCCCTCCATCTCTCTCACTGACCTCCATCTCTCTCTCTCTTTGTATATACAATATATATATCTCGCCTTCCTGCCTCACACCCTCCCTGCCTCTGTCTTTCGAAATATCTGTCTCCTTCCTGTCTCTCATCCTCTCTCCTTGTCTGTCTGTCTCTCTCTATATATCTCTCTCCCCACTCCTGCCTCACACCCTCTCTGTCTGTCTCTCTCTATATATCTCTCTCCCCACTCCTGCCTGGGTCTCTGTCTGTCTCTCTATATCTCTCCCTCCTGCCTGTATCTCTGTCTCTCTGTATATCTGTCTCCTTCCTGCCTCTCACCTTCCCTGTTTCTCTGTCGGTCTCCCTTTCTCTCTCTCCATCTTTCTCCGTCTCTCTTTCTCTCTGTCTCTCTCTCTCTCCATCTCCCTTTTTCTCTGCCTCCAACCACTTCTCTCTCTGTCACTCTCTCTGTCTGTCTGTCTCTCTCTGTCTGTGTCTCTCTCTCTCCTCTCTCTCTCCTCTCTCTCTGTCCCTCTCTCCGTCTGTCTCCCTTGTCTCTCTCTCCCTCAATCCCTCCTGCCTCACACCTTATCTCCCTCCCTCTTCCTTCTTGCTTCTCCCTCTGGATCATTTTTTTCTCTCTTTCTGCCTCCCCTCCCACCTCTATCTTTCCCCCACTCCTGCCTCTCTCACTCTCTCCCGCCTCCATCATTATTCTTCCTCAGCCTCTCTCTCTTTCTCTCTCTTTCGATGCCTCACACCCTCTTCCTCCCTCTTTCTGTCAACTACTGCGGGATGGCCTGGGGCAGCGAAAAGATGCCATGCAAATGCAGTCCTCGATTCCCAGAAAGCCGGGGCATTGGCGGAATGTAAAGCAGCAGGCGGGTGTGCCCTTGCCCTCTGAGGGGCGGGTGAATTGGCTTCTCCTGTCCCTGCCCCCTCCTCCTCCCTGCCCCAGGCCACGAAGGTGGGGGTGGGGGAGGTGGGGAGGGTGGGGAGTGGTGAGGCGCATGAGGAGGTGCTGACTGTTAGAAGTGGGCAGGCACAGGTGGCAGCTTCGGCTGGCCCAGAGCGTGCGCCAACAGCGTGTGGCGTGGGTTGGCGGTGGTGAGGGTGGGTAAGGGTCTCGAGCAGCTGCTTCCTGTCCCAGGGCCCTGTCACCACCTGTGCCCCTTTCCATACAGGCCAGGGTTGGCAGTCAGTCACCACATCGTGGTCTGATCCTTTGGGGAGGGGGCTTGTGTGCTTAGAAAACAGACTCAACCAACAGGCCCACTCTCCCATTGGTCCCCCCTTCTCTCTTCCCTTATCTCCCCCAACCCTCACAGACTCTATGGTGATATTTTCCCCTCATCCTCCCCTCTCCTTCCCCACTCCAACCTCTGTCTCTCTCCCTCATTTACACTTTCTCTCTCTAATTACCTCCATCATTCTCTATCTCTCTCTTTCTTTCTGATTCTCCCTTCCCTCGCACTGTCTACACTCTTTCTCTCTCTTGGTCCCTGCTTCCCTCACTCTCACTTTCCCTCTCGCCCTCTCCGTTTCTTTCTTCACATTTCCCCTCACCCCTCTCTCCAAATCTTTCCCTCTCTCTCTAATTCTCTCTCTCTCTCTCATTCCCCATTCCTCCCTCCCTCTCTCTGTTTCTCTCACTCTCCAACTCTTTCCCACCCTCTATCTCCATTCCTCTCTCTCTCTTATACTCTTTCTACCCCTCTCTCTGAGTTTTTTTCTCTCTCCCTACTCTTTACCTCTCTCTCTCTCTGATCTCTCTCTCCCTCTCTTTTACCTCACCTGTCCTACACCCCTCCCTCTGACCCTCTTTCTCGTTCCCTCCTTTCTACAACATCTAGCTCCCTCGTTCCCTTTTTCTCTCTATTTTTCCTTTTCTAATTCCATTTTCTCCTCAACTCTCTTGTCTGCCTCCCTCTATTCCCTGGTTCTCTTTGTCTCTGTCTCTATCTCTCTCTCTCTCCGTATCTCTCTCTCTCTCTCTTTCTAGTTCCTTCCTCTCTCTCTCCTCCACCCTCTCATCCAACTTCCCTCCCTTCCCTGTTTTTCTCTCCCTGCATCTCTCACCAGCCTTCAGCTCCAAACTGTTACGTACGAAGCAAGTCTCAGGCAGATATTCAGCATCACGGGCTGATCTCCTCCTCACTACTGAGAGGGGTGGGCTATCCCGATTGAGGGGGAGGGGGTACCGAGTTCGAGTGCGAACCTCTTCAGAAAGGGGCACCTCCCCATCTTCCTGTCTGCCTCTATCCATACCCCATCAACCTACCCACACTCCCTTTCTCTAATTATCTCTGTCCCTCTCCTCCCACTCTCTTTCTCCACTCTCCCTCCCGCCCCCTTGCCTTCCCCCCACCGCCCCAAAAAAAACCCAACCCCGACCCCTCAGGCATGAGGCTCGGGCACAGCCGGGAGGTGTCGCGGCGGGGGTGCGCCAGCTCAGTGGGGTGAATGGCCTCGCCTGCCATTCCAGTGAGCGCTGGCATGGAGTGATGGTGCCCAGTCTTGAGGAGGGGGGGAGGGGTCAAGGGACTGGCACCCCTTGCACTTCACTGGTGTAAGGGGCGGAACTTGGGGGGTTCTGGGCATCACGTGTGGGTAAGGGAAGAGATAGAGGTGGGTAAAGGATGGGTGAAGCTCACATCATGTATAGGGTTGGCATTTGAGGCTGTGGTCTTCCAATTTGACTTCAGCCACGACCTGACCTTCAGCCAGCCTGCTGGCAAATGCTAGTGAAATCCCCCACCCACAGTGTCCTCTCACTACAAAGTACCAGCCGAAGACCCAATCCCATGCTTCAGGGCAGAGACGACAAACAATTTCTCCAAAGCACAACCAGCCGACGTCAACTCAACACCCACAAACACCACAGGCTCCATGTCACAGTGTTCAAACCCCTCGATCAGATTCCAGTCTGTAACTCCCTCCAGGGGTATCTGTGATTCTGTATATAAACCACCCCGAACCCCTCGATCAGATTCCAGTCTGTAACTCCCTCCCGGGGTATCTGTTATTCTGGATATAAACCACCCCGAACCCCTCGATTAGATTCCAGTCTGTAACTCCCTCCCGGGGTATCTGTTATTCTGTATATAAACCACCCCGAACCCCTCGATCAGATTCCAGGCTGTAACTCCCTCC
>NW_025974893.1:7796-8237 GCF_021869965.1 Rhincodon typus
ATATAAACCACCCCGAACCCCTCGATTAGATTCCAGTCTGTAACTCCCTCCCGGGGTATCTGTTATTCTGTATATAAACCACCCCGAACCCCTCGATCAGATTCCAGTCTGTAACTCCCTCCCAGGGTATCTGTTATTCTGTATATAAACCACCCCGAACCCCTCGATTAGATTCCAGTCTGTAACTCCCTCCCGGGGGTATCTGTTATTCTGTATATAAACCACACCGAACCCCTCGATCAGATTCCAGTCTGTAACTCCCTCCGGGGTATCTGTTATTCTGCATATAAACCACCCCGAATCCCTCGATCAGATTCCAGTCTGTAACTCCCTCCCGGGGTATCTATTATTCTGTATATAAACCACCGCGAACCCCTCGGTTAGATTCCAGTCTGTAACTCCCTCCCGGGGTATCTGTTATTCTGTATATAAACCACCCCG
>NW_025974894.1:0-7616 GCF_021869965.1 Rhincodon typus
TAAGTAGCATTTTGTCACGCCTGGCTAGCTCAATTGGTAGAGCACACGACTCTTAATCTCTGGGTCGTGGATTCGAGCCCCATGCTGGGCGTCTTTGCTTCTTTGAGCTTCGCTTTCTGAGGGGAAGCACAGCTCTCCAGCGTTATCAGTGAAACTTGCAGCTTTTGCTACGCCGAAAGCAGGGTTTCTCTTCTGCTGCTTTGATTAAAATACTGGTCTCCAGTTTTGCAGTGAAAATTGTTTCCACGTCACTGGAAATCCCAGAGATCAGTTTGTACGTGCAGCCGCTTGTATAATAAATGACAAGACTATTAGAGGGGCAAACCCAACTCCAATCCTGCACCAACAAGAATATTCAGAGTCACAGAATGAGAATGGTCACTTCCTGGGCGGCTCCATGTCAAATGGAGCTGAACCAGAATTAACTGACTCTGAGGATACCACGGAAAACGTCAGTGGAGTCGACCTGAACGTTACTCAATTGACGAGGAAAATTATCTTCTTTTGTGACCGCGTGGGTTTATTCATTAAAATTTTCATTCTCGGTAAAAGAGGGGAAAAATTGTGAGTTTTCAGTGTGTGACAGAAGTGATCTGGGTGAACCCGGAAATGTGGTGCAGTCATGTGTTCTTTATCAAGGTAAAAACGAAAATCCTTTCTCACAGGCACATGACATTTTTTGCGCAACCGAATCTCGCAAGATGCGTTCAGCTTTCCGTTGGTATTTGTTTTGATTGAAGAACTATCGGCATCTGGTGCGAAATTAATATTGTAGCCGGGCATTGCCGAGCAGTTAAGAAAATGGACGAGGAGGATAGCGTTCCTCCAAGCATTTCCCTGTGCCTTCGCTTTAGTTGTGTGCAGTAGCAACATTGGAAAATGTTATAACACACCTGTCGGGTAGTGTGGCCGAGCAGTCTAAGGCGCTGGATTAAGGCTCCAGTCTCTGAGGCGGCGTAGGTTCAAATCCCACCACTGCTATTTGTTATACCGGAGCTACGTCGGATGGGTTGCGTTTCGCCCAATGCAGTCTTTTATGTCGGAGAGCACAAATAATTAATCGGATCAGCGTCCACGGCATGTTTCCATGGTGTAGTGGTTAACACATGCGGAATTCCCCCAGCATGACAGTAGGAACAAGCAGGCTGCGCTGCTGCTTCATGTTCCGGGCAAGTTGCGTTGCTCACCCTTTCGCTGCAAGTGAATGCAGATCGTTATTTCGCTGCTGCTGTGAAACAAAATCCTGCATTGAACCTACTCGCAGTTATTTGCCTTTTTTTTAGTGAAAAGGGGGGTAATTGAGATGTGAAATTTCTTTCACTTCCTTCAAGAAGGGAGCTGATGAGCCACTTTCTTGATACGCTGAAATCGTTGCGGTGCAGGCACACCCGCATTGGTGACCAGAAGGGACACCTAATCTAATCGAGACTGTGATTCACTTTTCGTGGAATGTTCTTACTCTATTCTTTTATTTCCTGACTTGAGCTGTTTCCAGTAAGTGGCGTTGCACTAAACCTTCAGCGCATTTGGAGGATTAGTTTGGAATTGCCCGGATGCCGGTTGTGTGAGTAGTTCGTAACCCAGAGAACTGGAGGTGTTTCACAGAAAGCATTCGTGCTTCGGTGTGTGTGGAAATGCGTCCGCCTTGTCGTTTTTGCTTCTGTTGCGCGTTAGGATCTGTCTGTTGGGGATTCGCTCGAGACCTGAGGTGCAAACACCGTTTGTGAGGAATCTTCCTGAATCCAAAATCCTCACTGAGAACATGGGAAGGTGTCACAGAGAATGGTCATTTTTGGCAAAAGTGAACGAGCACTTCGCCTGTGGGAAGCTCTCATTCCTCTTAGCCCAACTGATTCATACACGCATTCAGGTGTCTTTGAAATGAGCCAGCAACAGCACAGAGCTGTTAACACTAAATCAGGTGAGTTTTCTTGTAAAGTAAGGATTTTCCCGTTGCTTCGGGATGTGAAAGCAGCACTGAGTTTTAATAACAGCTTCTGCCCATTCTGACCATCAGCTCCCAAGAGGCTGTGCCAGTTTCGTCCCCCCGGGACCGGCCCCTCTCCGTTGGCGGCTGCAGTAAATCATCTTCCACTGGCTGGCAGTTCTGAGGGAGAACAGCACGAATGCGCTCTTCAGCTCTCTGTCAAACACAGGCTTGCGGGGCGGGGAAGCGGGGTGGTGGCAGTGGGAGGTATGGAAAGTGTGGAAGGCTGTGCAAAAGAGAGATAGCGCATGCGCAGCAACTAAAATTCTGTTGGGAACCTCATTCAAATTATTGCATCTGAGACAATGCGAAAAATGCAGAGCTGCTCGGAAGGAGAGAATATTCCCCAATAAAGGGGATTTGTATCTGTGTCTTTCTGGATTTCACAGAGAGGTCGCTGCGACCTGAAACAGAGTGCGCTGTTACTGCAGGGAGTCCTGTCTCTCAGACATGCTGCACCTGAAGTGCACAAACTTCACCACGTTGTTCTCAGCTCAGAGAATAGATCTTACTATTCAAACCATCCCGGAGTGACAGAGAACGGGAAAAGGCATCACAGTCCATCATCCTGACAGCTCCTGGAGAGAAAAGGGACGTGTGAGAGCGAACAGTCTCGACTAGTATATATTTTCAGCATTTACAACCTTGGCCCGCGTGACGATGAAATCAATTTGAGAGACTGATTGAGTTACTTGTAGCAGGAAACAGTTGAGGCTGTGTTTGTCTTGTTTCTGAAAACTGTTGAGTAAACTTTGCATAGCAGCAGATACTTCTCCCTGTTGTTCGTGAAATGATAAACAGCAGAGGACGATTTCCAGAGTATGGTATGACTTCTGGGTCATGGGTGCAGCTCGCTCCCACTGTGACATTCTGTTTGCATGAGCTAAACACAAATAAAGAAATTACTCAGTGACGAGATCTGTTGAGTCGAATTCTGTGAGGAATTGAACCCGATTGAAGAAAAGCCCCGTGATAGCGGGGAAGTTACATTTTTTTGTGAGCAATTGTTTCCCAGGTTCGAGGAGAGTGCACAGTGTTGTTGCAAGGTTTTTATCTTGGGATTACCTCTCTTCTGGGCAGATGTTAATGATCCGCACTTTATTCAGAGTGGACAATTACAGAATCCTAAATTACAAAATTCTCGTAGATAATGTAGTCAGTGCAGAAAGCCACAGGAACTGATTTTTTTTTGCAATAAATCTTCCACTGTCTGGTGTGAAGCTGGAACATTCCAGCTGTGAGAGCGGCGGAGCAAAGCTGATGAGTTGATATTCACTGGTGTCAATTCACATTGTCCTCATCATGTTATTTAAAACTCTCCGCCAACAATAACGCTGAAAAATAGCAACAAGCCTCACAATTCGATATAGTCATGGCTGACCTATCACTTCAATGACTTTCCCCACACCATCCACACGACACTGTCTGCAATTGGGAATCAGACAATTATCGATCTCCATCTTCAAAAAAAAATCGAAAATAACAAGTTGACCGTGGAAGGGAAGGTTTGTTTGCGAACTAGTTGGGTTTCTCTACAAACTGCGCAGGTTTGTCGGGTGGGCAGCTGATTCTGGTCTAATCATCTTTTAAACGATATTCTGGGCAAGGGTCACTGGACCTGAAACGTTAACTCGACTTTTTTTTTCACAGATGCTGCCAGACCTGCTGAGCTTTTCCACTAACTTGTGGTTTTATTTCCAGAAAGCTTGCCCTAAAAAATTGACGAACTTCCTCTCTCCAGCAATGTGGATTGGACAACAGGAAGTGACAATGAATCGGCTTCTGCACACCATCATTGACTCCTATCAAACGTGAACTAAAACTTGACTCTGGTGGGACTCAAACCCACAATGTTTGAACAACACGGTTAATGAGCCCTCAGAAGCCCAACACGCTCTCCATTGCTCCACAACTGCTGAAGTCTGACAGTACAGAAAGTTGTCTTTGACACATTATCTTTGTGTCTTTCATCAAGTATCTGATTTTTTCCCTCGGAAGGAAGGGTCACCAGAGCCAAACTCTGATTTTTCTTCACAGATGCTGCAAGACCTGCTGCGCTTTCCAGCTTTTTGTATCTGTTTGTCCCCGTTTTCCAGTACCTGGCTCCTATCTTTGTGTGATCTGGCACTTCAAGTAATCATCCAAACATTCCTAAAATGATCTGATGATTCTTAGCTTAACCATACGTCCTGGCAGTGAATTCCAGAAACCCAGAACTCTCTGGGGGAGAAACACATCTTCCTTAAATTTCTTCTAAGTCCTCCGTCCCTTGTTTTTAATCAATATCGATGGTTATTCATTCTTTACAATTAGATGAAGTTTATTACAATCTCCTATATCTGTCCCTTTATAATTTTGTGCACGTTAATAAGTTCCCCTCAAACTTTCTCTGTTCTCAGAAAAATAACTTCAGCCTAGATCGTCTATCTTCACGGAGGAAATGGTCCAGCCCAGGCAATAACCTGGTCAATTTGCTCTGTACGCCCACTAGGACAATTGCACCTTTCCTGCAGTCCAGCGATCAGAACGAACAAAGTTCTCCGAGCAAAAGCAGCAATTTCTGGAGAAATGCAGCACGACTGGCAACGTCTGTGGACATAACTGATTGGTTGTCAAATGTACCAGAGAACAGTGTAAAGCTTTGTTTACAAGCAGGATAATCCGATCATTGTACGAAAGGATGTACTGATCAGAGGTTGTGAAAAGATTTAGACAGAGGCATACTGGTTACATTGCGCAGGGCGTGCACGAAGCAACATCAACGTTAGCAAGATCAGCATTATTTGCTGTCCTGGGTCTGTGAGTCAAGCGTCGTCAGTACTTGGATCTGTACGACTGCAGCATCCTTAAACCTGTAACTAGATTTGAAAGAACATGATTAGTAATTCTTTCAGACTTAGATTTAAGTTAAAAAGTGTAGGACAGTAAGAAGAAACGTTATGGTTAGATCTGCTCTGGGGATGTCGTAAGAAGTCGCACGATGTCAGCACCATCTTGAAAGCAGAGTTAATGTTTCAAGTCCAGCGACTCTTCTTCAGAACTAATGGTACTGATGAAAAGGTAGTATAGAAAACGTGCTCACCTAAACAATGTGACCTGTGTGTATATGCCTGAATATCAATATTTTTGTGGAACTCTTATTTCAAGTTCATCTTATCTTTACATTCCTTCC
The DNA here is from genome assembly GCF_021869965.1 of Rhincodon typus. Taxonomy (NCBI): domain Eukaryota; kingdom Metazoa; phylum Chordata; class Chondrichthyes; order Orectolobiformes; family Rhincodontidae; genus Rhincodon; species Rhincodon typus. Next base: position 5,160 of record NW_025974894.1, read on the forward strand.
TTAGACGTGGTTGGTGCTTCATTCTCTTCCACTCTTCCTGACTGGAATGTAGCTTTTTAGAGTGTTCTGAAATACCTCCTTAAATATCTACCATTACAAGTCTACTGACCCCGCTCTTAACCTAATTTTCCACTTCATTTCAGCCAGCCCTAACTTCGTACTGTTATCATTTTCCTCAATTTGGTTTTAAGCGCTCATCTTAGAACCAACCTTCACTTCCTCAAAGTAAATATAAAACTCGGTCACACTGCGATCACTGCTACCCAGGGGCATCTTCACTATGAGGTAAATAATGAATCCTGTGCCATTGCATACTACCAGATATCCTGCTCTCTGATTGCTTCTGGAAAGTATTGTTCTAACAAACTGCCCCAATAACACCTCAACAACTCACCATTCAAACTACATTGGTCAATCTGGCATGGCCAATTTATATCATCATGAGAATCACCAAAGATTATTGCTGTACTATGACTTAAAAGAGAAAGGTGCTTTAAATGGGGCAGCGGTGGAACGACAAGGATCCAGAATCCAACAGTTGGCAACGGCACACACTTTGGTTCAGCGATTGACAACCAATGCTCAGTAGAATCGGGGATTGAAATCATTATTTCCCGTTTATGAGACCAGTGTCTTTCCACGAGCCACCACATCCTTGCAGTGCCCAGGGTTGCTAAACTACTGCATTCTATCAGTTTGGAACACACGAGTCAGATTGTTTGAAATATTTGGAACTGTGTGTTCAGACAAATTTGAATGTCATTGTACACAGTAAAGTACAGACTACCACGCACAGACAAACGACACAGAGAAATGCAGCTTTTAGGTTAACCTTTGCTGGAATCAGATTGTAAAAGCCGAATATGAAAGTCTTGCTGCAATTGCCTTGGGTGTAATGAACACACAATGCAGTTTGTCGCAGTAATGATCTCCCTAAACCGGAGAAGGAATTACTTGCCTTCGAGGTCACAACAGGAATGTCCATTCGATTCATCTCAGGGATGAGAGGACTGTATTCCAGGCGCGTACAAGTAATATCAGTTTGTGCTCCATAGAGTTCAGAATAATGTGCGATGAGGGAAATGTCTTAATTAATAAATTAATCATTAGGTCGAATTCAATACAGGGACGCACAAAGTGATGAACAAAGGGGACACGAATATGGAGAGACGATACACAATAAGTAGGGCAGTTCTTCTTGAAACTTGCAGGTCTCAGGTCCACGATTAGCTTTGGTGAAGATATTTACTGTCTTTAACCAGTCAGCCCTGGAAGCGACTATAGCCCCATAGTGTGGTGGTTGAGATCACAGTACAACCGTAACGTCTGTAGTTCAGCCTCACTTGGAGCATTGTGTGTAATCCTTATCCGCACTCTTCACCACAAATATGTAAACAGATTAGAAAAGACGCAGATGGAGTCTACTGGGATATAAAGTCATTAGAACGGACACAGACGGGTTTTATCGGGGTGGTGGAAAAGTTGCAGATTATATTCACGAGATGTTGGGAAAATCGGAAACGTTGTAACTGACACAGAGAAAATTGGGAAGTAAACAAATGGGGATTTGCCAGATGATGCGAGGTTTGGAGTTTCTAAATAAGATGAAAATTCCTTCTTTCGAGTGAATCAAAATCAGAGAGGTCAGAAATTCAAAAGTGTCGGTGAATAATAAAGGAAACATTGGAGCAGAGTTTCATTCCGTCAGAGAGGTATTAAAATCTGCAAAAATATTCCAGAAACAAAGGTAGGAGGTGATTCCAGTACGTTTTAAAGGACATATGAGCAGGCATACAAGGAGTGTATTTAACAAGGGGAGAGAGTCTGTAGCCAGGCTGGGTTGGAGGAATGGTAGGATGGCGAGTTGGGTGGGTGGAGAATCAATTTGTCTTTGAATGACTTCGGATGTGAAGAAATTTCATGAACGGCTGATTAAAACTGACTATAAAAATATTAATAATTTTGGAAGGTGTGGCATATTATTTGATATGAAGCATTATAAATTGTGAAACAACTGAGCAGGATTTTAAAAATTACAGAAAGGAAATTTGGATATCAATGAATTTCGTGAACACGTGCAGTTGAATAGCATCGACTATAAAAAATCTCGTGGTTTTGAAACGTGTGGCATATGATTTCCTGTGAAGCTTTAGAAATGGAACAGAGCTCTTTTATTAATTGGTAAGTAACGTTATGCCATCATAATCAGGAGGTGAACCGTCTCTCGGAGACGGAATTCCTGATTTTATCTTGTACCTTAAAGATGTGACCATATTTATCATGATTTTGCGTCCATCTCATACCTATTGAGCCCTGCCGAAGAAATCCACCAACTGGACTCTCCTTTTGGTATTTTCAAGCCTCTGTTCTTCTCATCAGTACTTCAATTCAATGAATTCCGACAAAAGTTGAATGCACCAGTCAAACAGTACAATGAGATAAATCTAATTCCTTTTT
>NW_025974894.1:7716-8236 GCF_021869965.1 Rhincodon typus
CTAAACAGCTTCTTTTCTTTCCCCAGAGTGCAACCAGTGCAGGGTCAGCCACGTGATAAAGGTGATCGAGCTGAAACATCACATTCGGTTTTCTCTCCGCAGATGTTCCCACACGCATTGAATATGTGCCGGATATTTTTGATAATTGAGATATTTCCAACCGGAAAATTCGTTTCTCAATTCACAGAAACGGACACTTTCCAATAAAGTCGAATTTGCTCAACATGGCCCTTATACTTAGTGTACTATCCCCATGTCAGTAAAAGCTAATCCACGTGAAGGTCGAACTCATAACGGGTACTTCACAGGCCTCTACACTGTCATATAACTATCACGCACTGACCGATTGCGCGACTGGACACACGTTTTCCACATTACGTTAATCGTTTAGAATGTACATAATGAATTTTCCACTACAGGAATACTTACCAAATACCGGACGGAGATGTGGGAAGGTCAGAGTGGGGTGAAACTTTAAAATTCGGTGACCCAGCGACTGTGGGAGGATCCTAATTTCATT
>NW_025974895.1:0-3134 GCF_021869965.1 Rhincodon typus
ACCTGCACATCCCTAGGCACTATGGGACAATTTCCCACGGCCAAGCCACCCTAACCTGCACATCCCTGGACACTATGGGACAATTTCCCACGGCCAATCTACCCTAACCTGCACATCCCTGGACACTACGGGACAATTTCCCACGGCCAATCCACCCTAACCCGCACATTTGGGACCGAGGAAACCGGAGCACCCGGAGGAAACCCCATAGATGTGGAGAGAATGTGTAAACTCCACACAGACAGTCAGTCGCCCGAAGGTGGGATTGAACCCGGGTTCCTGACATTGTGAGGCAACTGTGCTAACCACTGAGCCACCTTGTTACCCTTAAATATATCCGTAACGGCCACATTTAAGAAACCTGGTTGGCATGGACAAGTTGGGCCGAAGGGCCTGTTTCTGTGTTGTATGACTCTATGAGGGCTGACCCCTTGTAAAACAACACGGTATGTCTCTGGCCCATTCTGCAGGGTCATTGGACGGTTGTTTGGATAGAAATGGTGTGAAGCGATATGGGGTGGGGTGGGGTGGGGTGGGGTGGGGCGCAAGAGATCGGCATGAGGGGGCTAGAGCTGGGGCATGCACAATGGGCTGATTGGCCTGTTTCTGCACTGTAGCCTGTCATTATGCCTTACAGGTGGGTGACAGTATATCCATTTAAGAGAATAAAATAAAGAACTGGAGAAGCTGAAAATTCCGAAACAAATACAGAAATAGCTGCACCTTATCCAGGCAAGTGGGGGAGTATTCCATCACACTGCTGACTTGTGTCTTGTCTAAATTCTCTAAATGCTCCTTATTGGTCTTCTCCGTTGTTAGCACGTCGTCTGGATAAATGGCGACCTGGGGGTAGACCTTGTAAAACGTTCTCCACTGTCCACTGAAAAATGGCACAGGCTGACGATACCCCAGATTGCAATCTCGTATATTGGTACTAATTGTAGCATTCCTCTGAGAATCCTCAACTGACTGCAATGGCAAATAGTGGCACGATGCTAGAAATGCTTACCCCGACTCAAATACCGACATTGCGAGCGAGTTTCTTCAGGAGCGTACTATTCTCTCCTTGCCACTGAAAGTAACTGCACAGAGGCCGGTAATCAGCCACCCTTTATTTACACGTGGAGAGTCCTTGACACTAATCCAGCTTGCTCAGAGCCAGGAACAGAACCCCTTGACCCTCCTGTTTATATCTGTCAGCCAGGGCTCCCTGATCGAACCAGGTTTACAGTTCCAATCAGGGAACACAGATTCTGAGGGGTCCACCCGGCTGACTCAATACAATCACTACAAGATAGGAATGAAATTGCAGAGACTGTTGCATAACAAGAAATGATGATTACAGTCACTCTCAATAGAAAACACTCTTACAACTTTAGTGAAAACTTGTCAAAGGAGAAAACACAAGACAAAATGCTGTGCTCCAGTTGCAACATAAATAAATCCAGCAGGGGCCTAGTCTTATTTTAGTCAATTGATGGTCTCTTTATTACATTTCTACTTCGGCTGTACCTTCATTCATTCACCAATCAGAGAAAAATACACAATTTCTTCGCGCTATCAGTTAAGTTTGGAATACCTTGAAATTATTTTGTTCAGCTTCTGAACAGCGTATTGAATGAAGGATGTTAAAGAGAGTGTAAAGGAGACTTAAAAAAACACTGTGGGGACTGAGGGATTTCGGAGAGAAGGGACAATTCGCGAGACTGAACTCATTCGCATTGGATCAGAGAAGATTAAGAGGTGACCCTCACCAAGGTGTCCAAATGATGAGCAGTTTTGACAAGGTAAAGAAGGATATTCTTTCAGAAGCCAGGATGGACATGATGAATCGAACAGGCTCCTTCTATACAGTAAAATTCTATGATGTGGTGGGGTATGTCAGAGTGTCCAATTGAGGGCTGTGGGGTATATCGGTGTGTTACAGTGAGGGCTGTGGGGTATATCGGTGTGTTACAGTGAGGGATGTGGGATATATCGGTGTGTTACAGTGAGGGGTGTGGGATATATTGGTGTGTTACAGTGAGGGGTGTGGGATATATCGGTGTGTTACAGTGAGGGGTGTGGGATATCTCGGTGTGTTACAGTGAGGAGTGTGGGATATATAGAGTGTTACAGTGAGGGGTGTGGGATATATGGGTGTGTTACAGTGAAGGGTGTGGGGTATATCAGGGTGTGTTACAGTGAGGGATGTGGGGTATATCAGACTGTTACAGTGAGGGGTGTGGGGTATATCAGAGTGTTACAGTGACAGGTGTGGGATATATAGTGTTACAGTGAGGGGTGTGGGGTACATTGGTGTGTTACAGTGAGGGGTGTGGGGTACATCGGTGTGTTACAGTGAGGGGTGTGGGGTATATCGGTGTGTTACAGTGAGGGGTGTGGGGTATATCAGAGTGTTACAGTGTTGAATAAAACTTCCGTAGCTTAAGGTACAGGATTCTCTGGTGTGGGTGACACACTGGGTTGAGTTAATTCCTCCAAATGATACACTAACACCACCCACCCACCTCCTTGCTCATGCATGTGGCATCCTGGCCAGAGATGTGAAATTTCAAAGTAAACATAGTTACACTGTACAGAGGCCAGGGAATGTCTGGGAAAGTCTGTAGGTGCAGAGACTGAAAGGAAGACAGTTCAATTAGGTCTCTTGGCATCTGAAGGCAGCACATTTCCCGATGTCGTGTCCAGGCGGCCGGGCAAGTTTTTGAGAAAGGCAGGGTGTGCCAACCCTCGGGACTGCAGGAGCGGCCAAGTCGGTGGGAAGGAGCCACAATGTGTTTGAGAATAGGAAGATCCCACTTTGTGAGAGACGACCTGAGATCATTTTCTGTCCCACTCCTGTCCGGTTTCACGCCACCTAAAAGCTGATGTCTATCTGTAACTTGTTCTCAAACAGGGCGATGCAGAGCATGGTCCCAACACCGAGCACGAAGCCGAGATTCTGACTGAGAAACGTCCCGAGTGGACTGTGCTCCCTGCTCTCTGTCTGCACGTGTATCATGTCTGGGAGCTGCGCACAGAAACCACAATCATTACCGTCAGAGCCATCCCCACGACAGATGTATTTCATAGCAATTCCCTGTTATTCAGCCCCCTCTCCTCGAGCCTGTCACACAGGGAACAGCAGGAGG
>NW_025974895.1:3234-7493 GCF_021869965.1 Rhincodon typus
CAGCCCCCTCTCCTCGAGCCTGTCACACAGGGAACAGCAGGAGGCCACTCAGCCCCCTCTCCTCGAGCCTGTCACACAGGAACAGCAGGAGGCCATTCAGCCCCCTCTCCTCGAGCCTGTCACACAGGAACAGGAGGAGGCCATTCAGCCCCCTCTCCTCGTGCCTGTCACACAGGGAACAGGGAGAGGCCATTCAGCCCCGTCCTCGAGCCTGTCACACAGGAACAGCAGGAGGCCATTCAGTCCCTAGTTTGGCCTCCAGATTGAAAGTTAAGGGGTCTGGCTGTGCTGCTTTCTTTGTCTCACATCTCTCCCACTCTGCACGTGGACAGTAACGTTCCCTAAACTTTATCATTCTCTCTGTGTCTCTCTCTCACTGTGCCTCTTTCTCTCTCTCTCTCTCACTGTGTGTGTGTCTATCTCGCTCTCTCTCTCTGTCTGTCTCTCTCTGTGTCATAGAAAGATAGAGTCATAGAGCTGTACAGTACAGAAACAGACCTTTCATTCCAACCCGTCTGTGCCGACCAAATTAATCCAGTCCCATTTGCCAGCGTTTGGCCCATATCCCTCTAAACCCTTCCTATCCATGTCCCCATCCAGGTGCCTTTTAAACGTTGTAACTGTACCAGCCCCCACCCACTTCCTCTGGCAGCTTGTTCCACACACGCACCACCCTCTGTGTGAAGAAGTTACCCCTCAGGTCCCTTTTAAATCTTTCCCTTCTCACCTTAAACCTATGCCCCTCTAGTTTTGGACTCCCCCCACCCTGGGGTAAAGACCTTGTCTATTCACCCTATCCATGCCCCTCATGATTTTATAAACCTCTATAAGATCACCTCAGCCTCCAGAGAAAATAACCCTAGCCTATTCAGCCTCTCCCTGTAGCTCAAACCCTCCAACCCTGGCGAATTTTTTCTGAACCCTTTCAAGTTTCACAACATCTTTCCTATAGCAGGGAGACCAGAACTGACTACAGTATTCCAAAAGTGGCCTCACCAACGTCCTGTACAGCCTCTCTCTTTCTCTCTCTCCCTCTCTCTGTCTCTCTCTCCCTTGCTCTGTCTCTGCCTCTTTGTGTCTCTCTCTCGCTCTTTCACACTCCTTCCAGAATGACCTGACTCTGAAGTGAAGGTTATTCTGCCCCACCCTGACTCCAATCCTCGGTGAGGTGCCTCAGGGGGAAAGATTTAAAAGGGACCTGAGGGGCAGCTTTCTCACGCAGAGGGTGGTGTGTGTATGGAACGAGCTGCCAGAGGAAGTGGCGGAGGCTGGTACAATGACAACATTTAAAAGGACAGTTATACAAATAGTGAGGTTTTAGCGGGATATGGGCCAAATGCTGGCAAATGGGACTAGATTAATTTAGAATATCTGATCAGCATGGACGAGTTGGACCAAAGGGTCAGTTTTTGTGCTGCACATCTCTATGACTCTATGAGATGGAGAGAGAGAGAGAGAGACAATAATGCTTAATTTTTTAACTCTTGTTTCTCTTTTGACTTTGTACCTAAGCTTCTTTTTGTACCTTGGTGCTTTGGTACCTAAGTTGCTGCCATGTGCGGTTATCACTGTACTCCTGTACTTGAGAACGTGTGGCAATAACATCTAAAATCTTTAAAAAAACAGTATTTAAAACCACGGGAGCTGATGGAGTAAAGTTAAGGGGATGTACTTACCATGTCAACCAGAGACACATAAAGGAAGATGCCTGCAGTTCCAGTAAAGATCCAGGGTGTTATGTAGGCAGTGTGCTGGCCAATAGCAATTCCAACAGCCAAACCCAGGTAACTAATGAGAGCTGACACCAGGTTAAACACTACAGCCTGTCTGAGTGTGAGCCCTGCTCGCAGTAGCACTGCAAAATCACCTGGAACAGAAACAGAGGTACCTTCAACCCCAGACAGAGCGGGATCCTACACCGAGCTGTGTAATGCCTGGCAGAGCCAGCCCTGCTGATTGGGCACCATGGGCAGAGAGAGAGACAAAAAGAGAGGCAAGGGAGAGGGAGAGAGAGAGGAAGGAGATAAACAGAGAGAGACAGCAAAGACAGAGAGATAGAGAAAGAGGAAAAGAGAGACAGAGAGAGAATAGAGAGACAGAGATAGGGAGAGAGGAAAAGAGAGACAGAGAGAGAGGAGATAGATGAGATAGAGAGAGAGGAAAAGAGAGACAGAGAGAGAGGAGATAGACAGAGATAGAGAGAGAGGAAAAGAGAGACAGAGATAGAGAGAGAGGAAAAGAGAGACAGACAGAGAGAGGAGATAGAGTGAGAGGAAAAGAGAGAGAGAGGAGATAGAGAGAGAGGAAAAGAGAGACAGAGAGAAAGGAGAGAGACAGAGATAGAGAGAGAGGTAAAGAAAGACAGAGTGAGCAGAGAGATAGAGAGAGAGGAAAAGAGAGACAGTGGGAGAGGAGATAGACAGAGATAGAGAGAAAGGAAAAGAGACAGAGAGAGAGAGGAGATAGGTAGGAGTTGGTAGGAGAGACTAGGACCTGAGCGCATGGCCGTAGAGTAAAGGGAAGACCTTTTAGAACGGAGATAAGGAGAAACTTCTTCAGCAAGAGAGTGGTGAATCTATGGAATTCACTGCCACAGAAGGCTGTGGAGGCCAGGTCATTGAGTATATTTAAGACTGAGATAGATAGGTTCTTGATTATCAAGGGGATCAAGGGTTATGGGGAGAAAGCAGGAGAATGGGGTTGAGGAACTTACCAGCCATGATTGAATGGCAGAGCAGACTCGATGGGCCGAAAGGCCTAATTTCTGCTCCTATGTCTTATGGTCTTATAGTCTTACAGCAAGTAAGAGACAGAGGGACAGAGACATACAGAAAGAGGAAAAGAGAGACAAGGGGGATAGAAAGAGACAACAGAGATAAAGAGGAAAAGAGAGACGGTGAGAAAGGAGATGGAGAGAGAGACAGAAGAGGCAGCAATAGAGAGGAAAAGAAAGAGAAAGGCAGTTGGTGACAGGATGGAGAGATAGAGAGAAACAGAAAGAGAGAGAGAAGATGGAGAGTTTGAGTAAAATGAAAAGAGAGAGATAGAGAGAGAGTGAGGAACAGTAGAGAGAGATAGATAATTAGAGAGACAGAGATAAGATGGAGAGATCATGAGGGGAAAAGAGACAGACAAAACAGAAAGACAGAGAAAGAAAGAGAAAGAGAAGGATAGAGAAAAGATGGAGAGATAGAGAGAAAAAGAGCAAGACAGAGAAAGATGGAGAGAGAAAGAGAGGAGAAGACAGAATAAGACAGAAAGGCAGAGAGAGAAAGATAGATAGTGAAAGGGAAATCAAGAGGAAAGAAGAGAGAGACACACACACAGAAAGAGAGAGAGACAGACAGAGAGAGAGAGACACACACAGACAGACAGATAGAGAGACAGAGAGAGAGAGAGAGACAGAGAGAGAGAGGGTGAGACAGAGGGGTTGGTATAGTGATCCTTTATGGAAGGACCTAACCCCGGTCTGGCCTGTGTGTGACCCCTCAGCAATGGGATTCACTCTTGCCTACCCTCTGGGCAATTAGGGACAGAACATCCCAGGGATGAACAATAAAAACCAGACATGGAGAAGAGTGAGAAAATGGAGGTAAAGGCAGACACACATTAAAAGTCAGGACGAGCAGCGGACTGTCATACTAACCCAGTTCATGGGGAAGCTCATGACAAAACACGGCGATGGTGGTACTTAAACCTCCCGACATCCCTGTGGAAAACGCAGCTCCTACAGGACAAAACAGATACAAGTGGCTTTGATGACAACAAAGTTCATTCCTGGTTATGGCCAATGATTAATACAGGCTATGGATAGACTGGGGATAGTCACACGCTGTGACGGTCCCAGATAGTCCCAGAGTGCGATAACCACACACTGTGATAGTCCCAGGCTGTGATAGCCACAGGCTGTGATAGCCCCAGACTGTGATAGCCCCAGGCTGTGATAGCCCCAGGCTGTGATAGCCCCAGACTGTGATAGCCCCAGACTGTGATAGTCCCAGGCTGCGATAGCCACACACTGTGATAGACCCAGGCTGTGATAGTCCCAGGCTGTGATAGTCCCAGACTGTGATAGCCCCAGACTGTGATGGCCCCAGGCTGTGATAGCCCCAGACTGTGATGGCCCCAGGCTGTGATAGCCCCAGACTGTGATAGTCCCAGGCTGTGACAGCCCCAGGCTGTGATAGTCCCAGGCTGCGATAACCACACACTGTGATAGTCCCAGACTGTGACAGTCCCAGGCTGTTATTGCCCCAGAC
>NW_025974895.1:7687-8236 GCF_021869965.1 Rhincodon typus
AGCCCCAGGCTGTGATAGTCCCAGGCTGTGATAGCCCCAGACTGTGATTGCCCCAGGCTGTGATAGTCCCAGGCTGTGATAGCCCCAGACTGTGATTGCCCCAGGCTGTGCTAACCCTCCAACACCAAGCCCCTTACCAATCGCCAGGCCGTCTGTGAAGTTGTGGGCACCATCGCCAACAATGACCATCCAGGCGATATTGGTTATTCCAGCATTCCTCATGTCTGCCGTCCCATGGGAATGCCCATGGCTATGCCCCCTGGTCTCTCGCTCCATGCTGTGACTGGGGTGCTGTCCCTCCTGGACATGAGTGGTCTTACCGGTGGTTGTCTGAGTATGGGAGTGACCTCGAGGTGTGTCCCCCCTGTACTGCTCCTGTGTGTCAGGAGTCACATAGACACTGAGGGAGGCATCTTTGTCATCCTCTGGGTGAGTGCCATCACCTGGACCTATATTCCGGGTTCAAGGAAGACCTTTAGAGCTCGGTAAGGATGTGCACTTGACAGAAAATACACTCCCTCACTCTCCTCCCACCCCAAAACCCTCCCA
>NW_025974896.1:0-8236 GCF_021869965.1 Rhincodon typus
TCCTCCCTGGACTGACCTATCTCCTCCCTACCTCCCCACCTACACTCACCTTTACTGGCTCCATCCCCGTCTCTTTGACCTGTCTGTTTCCTCTCCACCTATCTTCTCCTCTATCCATCTTCTATCCGCCTCCCCCTCTCTCCCTATTTATTTCAGAACCCCTTCCCCTCCCCCATTTCTGATGAAGGGTCTAGGCCCGCAACGTCAGCCTTCCTGCTCCTATGATGCTGCTTGGCCTGCTGTGTTCATCCAGCTCTACACCTTGTTATTAAAGAAATCAGATATAACCAATTAACAATAAGTATTTTCTTTCCCAGTGAGGAAACACTTGCAATGAAAAATATACCATCCTAAACATAGAAGGATTCACATCAGCTGCTGCTTGGTGAATATAACACAGGAATCTGTTCTTGTAATTTTGATCAAGAATACTAACTTGATATGTTATACTACTGTACTTCAGCAGGTTTACAGATTCACTTGGACCCTTCAATCAGGTCTCCTCCTATAATATTTACTGTCTTTGTTATTTCACAGTTACTAATTGTTAATTGTCATTTTGCAGTATATTTCTGATTACACTGCAAGCATTAACCCTGCCATGTAGACATCATTACGTACAGAATTCAAAACTCATCAGTAACAAGGTGCTGAAAATAAACATACTTCATTATGAAATAAAACTGCCTTCATTTATAAAAATGTATTTTGGAGATTACCTCTAATGTCTGGGCCTGATTTTAGATTGTTGCAAATGGTGGATTTTGAATGAGTTTTAAAATCTCACCCTCTGTTGCTGTTGCACTGACTTGTCTGCCACTCTGTCTCTTCACAACGATCCGTTTATTTTCCATTCTGCCACATCAGTATCTCCTTATGATTTCTGCCTTCTGATGTCTCTTAGCTTCCAAATCATTCTCTCGAGGGCCGAAGGGCCTGTACTGCGCTGTAATGTTCTATGTTCTAATGCCTTGTTCAAATCAATTTCTTCCCTGTGTCTCTTCCAAACTCTGTTTTTCATTTGCCACAGTCTGACATTGTGCTCAGGATCTACGCAGCAAATGGTCAGAAATCAAAACAAATTATCTAAGGACCACTACGGTCATTGAAATTTTAGACAAGTTTGTTTGCAAGCCGATGTTTTTTGGACACTATTACTGCAGACGATAGTTTCCAATCAGTTTATGGAGTTGATAGCAAGCTACAGAATTCACCATCTGAATTGGGATACAATCTGCAATTGAATGATGGCATCAAGTGATTCAACAGGGTGATAATGGATAGTCTGAGTGCTCGTATGTCTCCGAGGAAAATGTTAGAACAATCAAACCATATTCGAACTTTGCACATATTGATTCACCCACATTTCCTGACCTGAAAGTCACCAGTGAAAATTGTGACTGGTCAAAACTGTGCATGTCCCTGACATTCTTAAGTGATCACAGTAATCTAATAAGAATATTAGAGCAAAAATAAACTTTAACAAGCAAACACGTGCAAGACCACCACAATTTGAAGTTGGGGATTGGGTTTGATCAAATAAGCAAAAATTTGCACTAACTCTATCGGGAGCAAAGTAGACCACGTGGCTACTTTGTCCCATGTTTGACTGTTAAATGACAGCACAAAGTATGACATGTGATAGTGAATAGAGTCAGATATTTCAAGGACAGTAGTTATGGCGATGCAATCCTTTTCTGATGAGTGCCTGTAATGGAGATCAGCCGCCTATTCCATCTGATCACACAGAGCCACAAACTCACATTTGTAAATCTGTAATATCAGAGACCTCCATATCTCAAACACTGTTTCTGTACTCAGAGGAAATGGGCAAGCTAAACCCTAGGGAATGGCTCGCTGTGCTTATACTTGTAGGTTACGATGGTTTAGTTTAAAACATGGTTTCAAGTATTTCAAGGTGGAAGATGTAATGTTCAATTGTTCAATGTTTAAATATGCGTGTCTGTGAACTGCTCATTGTCTGATTAATTAAACTTGAGTGTGGTGACTTTAGAAGACAAACTAAGCTGAGGCATGTTTCTGTAAGTATGGCAAAGCAGACATTTTAAAGCATTGAATCCTGAAGCTGGTGTGTTATGTCTGCATATCTCAGAGACATAAAATACAATACATAAAATATCCTCTTATTTGCTGTCTCTTCTTTTCTCAAAGCTGCAAGCAAATGAGGTATAGCAGTGTAGGATGGAGCCAGATTGGCAAAGTTACAAAGAAATCCACCATTCTGGATGAGAACTACATTGGGGTTGGGACAGAGCTAAACTATCTCTTTTGGTTCAGGTGCAAAATAACAATGAGAGGGGTTCTGGTAGTGTATGGTATGGTTAAATAAATAGCAGTAGAAGTTCCAATTGGATTGAGGCATCTGCGGTCAGGGACAAAGAGGCCTTGTAGTGTAGAATTTATGAAGGAGAACGAAGAAGAGAGATGGCAAGATCATAAGGTCTGATGGATGAAATGTTACATTTTATTGTGAGGGGAATTAAATGCAAGAGTAGGGAGGCTATGTTTCAGTTATACAGGGTATTGATTAGGTCACATAAGGAGCACTGTATATGGTACTGGCCACTGTACTTAACAGAAAGATGTCAATGCATTGGAGACAGTTAGAAGAGAAGGTTTACTGACAATTACCTGGAACAAGCAGATTGCCTTATAAGGAAAGGCTAGATAGGCCAGGCCTTTATCGTCTGACTTAATTGAAACACAAGATTCTGAACAAACTTGACTGGGTGAATATGGAAATAATGTTTCCTCTTATAGGAGACTCAAGAGCTAGAGCTTATAGTTTAAAAATAAGGGGATGCTCATTTCAAACACAGATCTTTTTTAATTTCAAAAATATACTTTATTTGTTAAAAATTATATAGATACATAGACACTAAAGCAGTTCAGTTCTGTGCAGTCTTTGTATGTGGAGAATCAAACAAACATTGGAGCTTGATTTTCCTGACAGTTCCAACAAACAAACCCAAGGCATTTCTTACTTATATAAGATGCTATTTACATATGACTGTCTGTGTGGAGTTTGCACATTCTCCCCGTGTCTGCGTGGATTTTCTCCGGGTGCTCCGGTTTCCTCCCACAGTCCAAAGATGTGCAGGTTAGGTGGATTGGCCATGCTAAATTGCCCATAGTGTTCAGGGATGTCTAGCTTAGGTGGGTTATAGGGGGATGGGTCTGGGTGGGATGCTCCAAGGGTTGGTGTGGACTGGTTGGGCCTGTTTCCACATTGTAGGGATTCTATGATTCTACGATATGTTTGAAGCACCAGGGGGGTCAGATTACTGAATGGACCTCTCTGCACTTTCGTCAAAAGACCCAGTGTGCCTTGGTGGCAGCTGGCCCAAGCTTTAGTGCATCCCTCAGCATGCAGTACTGGAACCTTGGAATGTGCAGGTCTGCAAAACTCAGTTGAGGTCAACTCCTTGCGCTGGAGGACCAAAAAGTTCTACGCAGACCAAGTAGAGTCTTTCACCAAATTGATAGTCCTCTACTTGCAGTCGATGTTTGTCTGTGTATGTGTCCCGGGGGACAGACTGTAGAGCACGTAGTCCTGCATCACAGAGCTGCTCAAGACAAACCTCGATAAGAGCCAATGCATCTCTCTCCAGACCTTTACAAAGGTACGTTCCAGCAGGAAATGAAAGACAATCTGTACCCCCCACCACAGCTGCTTCAAGGGCAATGTGTGGTAGTGCTGAGATTCCGGGCATACATGAAGGATCTCACAGGTAATACCCTTCTCACCACCAGCCAATGATGCTTTTTGGAAAGTTCTGGTGATAAGGCATTCTGCCACATGGCTTTGACAATTTGCTCAGGGAACATCCCGACAGGATCCACCCTCTCCTTTCCACAACAGGTTCTGAGGACACCATGTGCTGACCACTTCCTGATGGACTTGTGGTCAGAGGTGATTTTCATTGCAAATATCCCCATGAAGGACAGCTCACATGAAATGATACAACTACTTGGGGCATTCCATGGAGCCAAGGCCAGCCCATCCTTCGCAACACAGGTAGAACCTCAATAAGTAGTGACACTTGGTGTTTGTGTACTGAGGGTCTACACACAGCTTGATGCAGCCGCATACAAAAGGTGGCCATTAGGATGAGTGAGGTATCGGATACTTTCACCCCCACCACCTTATCCAAAGCTTTGTATACGATGTCCCGCAGACATAGTTCATTTTCGACCTCCAGATGAAGTGGAAGATGGATTGGGTGACTGCAACGGCGCAGGTTCTGGGAATGGGCCAGACCTGTGCCACATACAACAACAACAGCAGTAACTTACACCTGATGACCAGGTTTTTAACTGCAATGGACCAGGTCGACGATTACCTTAAACAGGATTTTGTAATCTGCATTCAGCAGTGAAATTGGTCACCAATTTCTCATTTTCCTCCCTCTCTGTCTTGTACTTGAGGATGATGATACCTTTCCTCATGGATTCACACGTTACCTGCCAGAAGCATACTGTTGTACATCTCCAGCAAGTCCTGACAAATCAAGTCCCACAGAATTGAATACAACTCGGCTGGTAAGCCGTCAACTCCAAGAGTTTTATTCTTTTCTGAGGACGCAAAGGCCTTGGTCAGCTCATCCAGAGATAATAGCTGGTCCAGCCCCTTCTGCATGCTGTTGTCTAAGATCTCCATGAAAGAGGACGGGAATGATTGGAGATAGCGCTGTCTGTGAGCTTCATGTCATACAGATGGACATAAAAGGATTGGCTCATCCTCAGGATGGCAGACTGAGATGATGTTACTGAGCCATTTAAAAAGGAGATAAGGAAACCTTTTTTTTCTCTCAGAGGGTTGAAAGTCTTTGGAAATGCCTTCCTCAAAAGGCAAATCTCTAAATATCTTTAAGATAAGGTAGATATATTCTTGATTACCGAGGAGATGAAAAGATTATTTAGGATATGCAGATGTGGAGGAGCCAATGTTGAACTGGGGTGTACAAGGTGAGAAGTCAGATGACACCAAGTTATAGTCCAACAGGTTTATTTGAAATCACATCTTTTGGAGCGTTGCCCCTTTGTCAGGTAAAGTGAGAGAGAAGTACACAAACACAGAATTTACAGGCAGAGAATTCAATGGACA
The DNA here is from genome assembly GCF_021869965.1 of Rhincodon typus. Lineage (NCBI taxonomy): Eukaryota > Metazoa > Chordata > Chondrichthyes > Orectolobiformes > Rhincodontidae > Rhincodon > Rhincodon typus. The sequence continues at coordinate 5,129 of NW_025974896.1, forward strand.
AAGAGATCAAAAGATCACACAAAGTGGACCGTTGACAGGCCAAATAATAGGTCTCTGCAGGTGATCAAGAGTGTCAGATGGTGTGAGTAAAGCATCAACAGTTGACTAACAGGGAAGGGATGACCTATAAATCTGATTAAATGAGGCAGAGAGATAATTACAAAAAAATAAAATTAAGGTGGTGCTGGAAACAAACTGAATGACTGTAATAAAATGATAGGTGTAACAATTGTATGCTGAGGGTCTAACCAGAGTAATAAGTAGTCCAAAACTATACAAACTAATTAAGGTAGAGAGATCATAACAATTTATCACTGTGATGGTGCCAATGCAGGACAGTATGGAAGATTTCAGAGATACAGAACAGTGTGGTGGGATCACATATAGACATGAACCCAAGATCACAGTTGAGGCCTTTTTCATGGGTACGGAACTTGGCCGTCAGTTTCTGCTCGGTGATTCTGCATTGTTGTGTATCTTGAAGGCCGCCTTGGAGGACGCTTACCCGAAGAACTGAGACTGATTGTCCTTTACCACTGAAATGTTCCCTGACTGGGAGGGAACATTCCTGTCTGGCAATTGTTGTATGTTGTCCATTCATCTGTTGTCATAGCGACTCTTGTACCTATTATGTTATTCAGTCATTTAGTTTGTTTCCAGCATCACCTTATTTTTTAATTTTTTGTAAATATTGCTCTGCCTCATTTGACTGGATTATAGGTCATTGTTATTCAGCTGTTGATGCTTTACTCACACCATCTGACACCCTTGACCACCCGCAGAGACCTATTATTTGTTCTGTTGATACTCCACTTTGTGTGATCTTTTGATCTCTCTGCCTATAAATTCTGTGTTCTGTGTGCTTCTCTCTCACTTGACCTGATGAAGGAGCTACACTCTGATTTCAAATAAACCTGTTGGACTATAACCAGGGGGTCGTCTGACTTCTGAGGATAGGCAGAAACATAGAGTTGAGGTTAAAATCAGATCAGTCATGATATTTCTAAAAGACAGAACAGGCTTGAAAGACCATGAGGCCTACTAATGCTCCTTTTCAATGGCTGTATGAATGTTGATTTGGTACCACAGTTAGCTAATGGTCAGCTGGGAGTTAAAAACAAAAATTGTAACAGTTTTGAATATAGTTGGTAGGCCTGTAGTGCAGGATAAGCATTAATGTCTGGATTTCTCATTTGGAAAGTAAAGTTCTCTGCTGTGAGAAATAAATTTCATCAGACTTGGCACTAAACTGAACAAATTGTGTCACAGAAAGCAAATGTGATAAACAGGAAATGTACGTATATTGACATCAACACAGGAATCATGCATTCTTATGAATTTTTATATAAAGTTACAACAGAAAATCTCATTGTACTAATGGGTTGAATCTTACATTTTTTGGCTAAGTTCTGTTTGCAACAGGATTTGTAAGATCTTCCGCCACAAAACTTAGCAAGTTTTCTCGGCTTACTTTACCAAGTTAACTGCAGTAATTACCTGCTGTGCCCCAATGGTGCTTGTGCTCCATATCAGCATTTCATTCATCGTTCCCTGAACAAGTTGGCCCTCAGCAAATACCAGTCCTTACACCAGCATCACTTACACTTGTGCCATTTTGGAAAGAGTGCTGTGCAGCTGGACAAGCATTGGCAATGAGGCCAGTAACAGTCACCAGTAATGTAAAGGTACAGCAGCTACAAGGGCACTCTGCTCATGGCATATAACCATTATGACTGACACACGCTTACTCATAGAATTCCATTCTCACCCTGCTTACTTTTTAACCACCACACCAAACACATTTTACCAGTTCCTAGCAACGTTCTATCTAAACACTCTCTAAGGAAGCACCACTCTATCCCCAGTGTCCATTGTAGTCCCAATGTACGCCATTGTCCAGTAAAGAAATATCGCTTACAGGCTGCAATCAGACAAATACAGACACGACTATGAGTTTTTATTAGAGAATGCAAAAGGAAATAGAGACTGAACATTGTCCCCACAATGCCAACCTGATTTCGGCATAATGCCCCAAAAATGTCACAGTCAACGATGATCTGCTGCACTCAGTTCTGCTGTATTGGAATCGAGTGTCAATCTAATCCTGTCTGTAATGTAGTACCCATCACGCTTGAGCACTTTCATGGACAATGTTCTCCACCCCAATGTGCTCGTCCTTGTCCTCATCCTCCTCCTCTGAAGAGTGCTCCCATTACCCCAGCTCAGAAAACAGAACCAGATCAAAAAAATACAAGCCAGCTTTGGCATAAACATGTATGTACTGGTGAAAGTTAAATCTACTTGCATTTATTAATAATAAACACATGTTTCTATTACATGATTTGTATTGGCAAATTCAAATTTATTGCCTGCTTACTTTGTGTTAGCTATTTTAGCTGAATAATTTCAGCTTCTTGGAAGGCTTTTTAATCTGTTGCTAACCTAGATTCATACATAACTTTTCTACATTATTGTGTGTGGCATGGTGGTTAAATATTCTACCCTTACTAATTTCACAACTTACGAAAACTAGATTATTATTAATAAGAAATGGTATAAATTTCAACGAATGTTCCATTTTGTTTCAAAAAGTTTAACAACACAACTGATCTACTAATACCTGATAAGAAAATAAATGCTCCAGCAAGCCAATGTTTTCTTAATCAAGAATTCAATGCAACTTCATTCTTTACAGACTTGTGTGACCAGCTTTCACAATGGTTCTAAAGTATATATATTTAGAATGCATATAAGTGTGAAATGGAGACTTAAAGTTTTATAAAATGCCAAAGCTTTGATCGAAGCTTTTCTTTTGCCACTTGAGGTCCTTGACTATGTTACAGTGAAGTGAAAATCCCCAGAGAATCTGCTATTCTAAGTAAAATAGTACATGAAATCCACTCATATATGCCTGTAAAACAGTAAGCTGCACTTAATGGGACTGGGTGGTATTGTCACATAGCATATGTTACAGTGAATGACATCACCAACACAATTAAAGTGAAATACCAAGGTGTAGAGCTGGATGAACACAGCAGGCCAAGCAGCATCAGAGGAGCTGGAAAGCTGACGTTTTGGGCCTAGACCCTTCTTCAGAAATCTGAAGGA
>NW_025974897.1:0-8236 GCF_021869965.1 Rhincodon typus
AATCATTTTCTGAAGAAGGGTCCCGACCCGAAATGTCAGCTTTCCTGCTCCTCTGCTGCTGCCTGGCCTGCTGTGTTCCTCCAGCTCCACACTGTATAATCAGCTTCATATTTTGGTGTTCTTACTCACATAAATTGAAATTATAACAGAAGAAACAATCTTTTGCTCTAGCCAGTCCTTATCAGCTTTTACCTTCCAGCTGGTCAGATGGTCTAGATTGGATTTAACCACGTTGTTTCCCTAAGCCTTTATCACCTTTTTTTGGCACAATCAGTACAAGCTTGAATATTGACACATGGACCAGATCTTAACTACTGTGTAAATCAATGGGGTTTTGAGTGAGTTACAATCTCGTGCACAATATGCAAATAGTGGATTCCTTAACTATTTGTACCAAGAAGATCATCTTTCTGATTAATTTACTGATTTCCTCTTCCATTTCCTCCCACGGTTAATAAATCTGGTGTTACACAAATCTCTTTTACACAACCACTTTTGCTTCTTTGATCTCTGGTATAATGACATTTCAGCAAAAGGAACTTGTAGACAATTTGATCGGCATCAGGTTATAATTTGAAATTTTGTCTCGCTGGAGGTTTATTGTATCATTTTTTTACTTTGCACAAGAGTTTCAATTTCTTGGTGACCTTTTCAAATCCATTAATTACTTATTCAAGGAGGTGCAAGAGTTAATCTTACTGCAGTGTACACAAAAGCAGGTAAGGGCTTGTCAAAGCTGTTGTAAAAGCTGAAAGCTTTTTTATAGTGCTATTTGTCATGTTGGAGATAATTCAAAATCACAAGCCAATCTCCACTTTTCAGATAGGTTTGTTTTTAGTTGACAGATGGCTTTGTTTCACCAGAATTACTTCCTTTCCTGATCATTGAGAAATTGAATAAAATGTAACACTAAGTCCTTCTTATGCAGTCCACATGACACTGCTGCATTACTGCAGTTGAGCATTAGTCTTTGGTCTTGGCAGCTTCTGCAAATGAATTTTTATGCCTTTGGGAAGTAAATGTTCTCTCAGTATCCCATTCCCTTTTTCCCAGAAGGATGGTAATGCTATATTCCTGGCTGTGCTACTGAGCAAGAGACATCAAAGGAGTCTCTCTGAGTTTCTTGAATAGAGGGAGGTTCCAATATCTTGCCCTGTTAAATACAGTGCAATTGTACTTAGTGTGACAAATGTGGAAATTGCCTCTCTGTGAGTTCAGTTATCCTGACTAAACTGAATGCAAATGGATTGCCAAGATTTTTAATGGCAATGTCATAATTCCAGTACAGCCATGTATAAGGATCAATAAATTACTTTAATATTAGATTTTAGAATGCTCAAGAATTTAAAAGAAGGGGTAGAATTTTCCCAATCCTGGAACAACATGGGGAAAATTGAGTCCATTTGGAAATACGTTGAGATTGGAAAAATTATATTCTTTACAACAAGATGTGAATAGCAGGACCAGAATGTTATGAGTGAGCAGTAAGAGGCTAACTTGCATGCTTCGTGACTTTGCATACCTAATTGTGCTTCATTTATTTGCAGTTTCTTATTCTCCTGTCCAGTTGAGAGAAATTAGATGACAACAATTCTCACATGAAAGTCAGAGAGGGTACCTGGCAACTACAGTGTGTTGCTTGCTCCTTAAGGCCTCGATGTTGGACAGATGTCACCACTGCCTCAGGGCACATTCTATGGGCAGTGACCACTCGCATTCTTCATTCAAGGAGGTTGGCATTGGACACACACCAGCCACACCATACCATCTTGGCACATCTCCAACTTGCTTACATAACAATTATTCACTTCAATGCTGCACTTTGGAGCACCCCAACAACTTTCATTTGTATTCTGCACCCAGGCCACTTTGCACAAGTACCTATCTCATGTATCAAAGCAGGATTTGCATGGACCTTGCTGTCTTGACACTCATTCACTTCACACCTACTTGGATGCTTGCAACATTTCTGCCATGCTTTGCCCTTTTGCTCTTTAACATCTCATTCTAAACTGAAAGGTTCACAGTATTTCTGTCTTTCTTTACCATTTAGAAAGGACAAAGCCAGGTGACTTGTCATTCCTGTCAGCAGTGGTCAATCAAGAGAGTGGGTGTGTTGTGGTATCGACTATGTCATTGTCACACCTGCAGCATGTGCTAACAGCATACATGGCAAACACACTAAATGTGCTTCAACCCCCAAATGGCTGTATCTCACAGTGCATTGGTAGTAGTCTTTAGTCCAGTCAAAGTGGACTGGTTGCCAGTCAAGGGGTTCCATTACAGTCAGTAAAGGGCAACATCTGATCTCAGTCCAGAACAGTTATTCAGACAATTGGGTGCTTGGAGTCAGGGGTTCCATATCATTATAATCCAGTGAGTGGCCCCACAGTCAGTCCTGCAGGTCCAGTGCAACCATTCTGGGGATTAGCAATAAGTCAGTTGAGATGCTGCAGAGAGATCAGTCAGGGGTCTGGTCTCTCATCACTGTCGGCTGTCTTTCCAAATCAGTCAGAGTGTGGAATAAGTTCATTGCTGGGGTCTGTTCACTGCAAGTCAAGATGCTTTATCAGGGGCCATTGTTGTGGTGGAGAAGCTGGGCAACTCAGTTGTGGGGATTGAAGGCAGCATGTTGGGATGCAGAAGGGACAACAATTGTGACAATGGCAATTCAACAGAGAAGAGTGGGAGATGATAGAGCAAGGAGGGCAGGGGGTTACTGTTGGGTTGGATTATCAATGGTCAGCACCACCACCTGGCTTCAAGTAGGGGACAATGCATCATTTTGGTTTGCATGACTAAGCTGTGGGCAAAGGGCTCAGTGGGAAATGTGAGGGATGAAGACTTAAATGAAAGATTTGGTTGGGGATATGTGGAAGCTCGGAATGGATGGGGTTAGCAAGGTGTACAGGATTCACCATGACAGTTTGATGCAGTGTTGGGCACAACAAGCCAGACAAGACTAAATTAACATACACTTCCGATTGAAATGAATTAAGTCGAGAGGTTGTTCATTGACTGTAAATTTGTTGTTGCTTGAAAAGCAAGGATTCCTTTTTTTTTGCCTTTTTTGATACTGAAACTCCCCAAATTGACACATCTGATTTTTGGTCAAATTTGGCCTGAAGTGTCTATATGTTTTGCTGCCGTTCTAGTCTTCTATTGTACAAGTGTGGCTGTGTACGCAAACTAATAATAAAATTATTGCAAAATATCGGGAACACTGACAGAATCTTAGCTGGGGCTACTTTATAATTAATCTTCCCCCTGTTCAATGTCAAACTTCTGGCTACTTGGAGTGAAACCCTTTCAGTTTACTGAATACATGCAGCTTGTTTTGACAAGACTCACATTAAACAAAATATATTGCTGCACGTAATAAATGGAGATCGCTACACATTTCATTCTTTTTGTGGAAATATGCTTATATACCCTGAATTGTAGGAAAACATTTAGCAATAGTGAGAAAGGAGGCTAAGTTGCCTTTTTAGCATGCATGAGCTTACATAATAATGTAAAATACTTATTGAGATCAATGCCTGGAACTAAAATTAATTCTAACATCCTATGCAATTTGCCAAGTAGTCAGAAATTGTGGAGCTTTGCCCATGTTCAGTGCAAACTGGAAAATAAAATGGTTTATTTAGTTAAATACACAAGAATGTGGACTCACCAGCAAATGACTATCACTGTACAACTGAATCAATGTATTCACTTTGTTTCGTTGTCTGTGATTCTTTGTGCAAAAGGTAAAAAATATCTGTTGTCCCAACAATCCGTGTTGGACGGATATGGATGAGGTGCAGGACAGTGATTTTTAGCATAAATAAGACCATTTAAAATAGCTTTTAATATCAAATGGTGGTACAGAACTTGAGTATTGCTGAAAAAAATGAGATATACTGCCAAAACTTTTCATCAGGACAGAATTGCAATAATACCAAATTTCAAAGGGAGCAACAATTTATTCTGCATGAGAAGAGGGTATTGTATGGCTGACAATTGTACTCTGCTTGAAGTGTTGCCATGGGTATTGCACCAGGGAATAGTGTTCTCCATGGTTTTGTTGAATTGAAAAAGGTACAAGGCTTGGACATGGTCTTTCTGTTTGCAAAGGATAGAGCACTGCATGTGAATATATGTAGCTTCTAGCAAGCAGAAGTAAGCGGCACTGAAAACTGTTATTAGACACTACCTGCTAAATAACCTCAATTGTGCCAAGAATTACACTAACGAACCACTTTAAGGCTATCAGTCTGTCTCACCATATGGCAATGGCTTGATCAATCCAAGTCAGTTGGCCAACTTTTCTGTCCTGATAACTGCAAGATGGAAGTCTTTGATAGCTAGTCTTTTTCTCAGCAAAGTTGTTTCTGTCCTCTTTACTAAGTGAAACATGTCATGTTTTAAATTTGTTGGTCAATTAAACTATTTTTTCTGTGACTTTTTGAGTTGCAAATGTTGTAGGTAAATACACTTAAATATATGAAATGCAAGCATATGCCTTTCCTTGCATTTGCAAACTATAAGTAACCTAAATGGACTTTAACATTGTAGTTTTAAATATGTCTCCCTTTCTGAATTATACTTGTTCATTGCATCTTTACCTTTTTCTGGGATTCTTAAATGCCAGAGGCACTGATCCATGTCACCATTATACTCATTTAGTACAGATACTTGGATTCGGGGAGCTACTTACAATGTGGCCATTGATATTTTAGTGAAAAGTTGGCATGTAAAGAGGTTACAGTCATGGAAACAGCCAAAGATAGTTAGATATCTTGACTTGTATCATACTTCACAAAGACTCTATTTTCAAATGCTAACAAGTCACCTTTATCTAGCTGTTTCTTTCCAGCATTGTTGAAATAATTGAATTGAATGAATACAAAGTTTCCACTGTTTACCTGTAATGGAATCTGTAATAGTCTGTAATAATGTACTGCAAATCAGATAATGTCATTTTTATTGCAGTTTACTAGTTAATTTTATTATTAGGCCATAAAGTGTACAACTAATAGAATCTACATGATACTTAGATGTTACAAGCATACTTATCCAACAAGTGAAAAGGCATAATAACTGTGTTGATCCTATACATGTGTGGAATACAAAAAGACATGGAACATTTAGGCTGCAAGTTTTATTTTTATCTCATACTTGATTATAAATATATAATGTTTCACTACATTTTGTAAATTGTTAATGAGTATTAATATGCATGAAGAGGATTTTAAATAAATATAATTTATTCATATAGTGTGATTTTCAATGTTCAAGTTTAAGCACTAGCTAATATTGAAATTTGGGATTACCAAATCTTCATATCAGTTTGGGTTAAATTTTATCAAAAAACAAGTTTAACCAAATAAAAATAGGTTGGTGGTAGCTTTGTCCAGTACCTTCAGTGTATACTAGACACGCTCACGGACCTGCACTCTATCACTGTCACTATTGATGCTCAGTGCCTTTGGCAAGGTGCTTTTTCCTCACAGTGAGACGACACCCATCGATAGGAGGAACTACATAGAAACAGTCCTGAAAGCTGTTCAGAGGGATCGGATCCCTTTATCTCCACACTGCCTGTTATCCTCAACCCTGTGGGAGTCAAGCTGAGATGGGTGAATCCACACCTGACTAGGACGCTCTCAATATGTCTGGACACGCTAGCTGAAAATGTCCCCAGGATAGATTGCCCAAAACTCCAAGGTTGGAAGGCTACCTCCACCCCAGCTGTGGACCCAGAGGCTACCTAGATGTAGTGGGAAAGAAAGGAGAAAGAAATGTTCTGAGGGCAGATAGGTAGCACAGGTGAAAATTCATCATAAATACATCATCACATTTGTAAGTATATGTTCATTTTGCATCATCAGCCATTGGCAACTGTCGTTTTAGCACCATACAATGTTCTAACCCTGTCTAAAATATAGTTATTCTTTCTATCATGCTTATGTTAGAATGAGATATTGCCATTATTGAATGAGAAAACATTAAATGTTGTAAAGGCTTCCATCAGTTTGTAATCTCAATGTAATTACTCAGGAAGCCTGATTGGTAAGAAACATTGCTTATTATTGAACACCAAAAAGAGCCGCTATTCATGATATACAAAGGCTAGTCCCAGCCTGGTCCAGATAGTTTTGCACACACGTCTCTGGGTATACTTTTTATATTTTCTAATCACCCTGTTCAGAGATGACATTACACATCATCTGGACCAAGGTCAAACTTGAACTTGCTCACCTGGCTCAGTGATAGGGACACTACCACTGCACCACAAGAGCCCCTGTTCTGCTTTATAGATACATTTTCCTACTCAACCTGCTCAGGGACATTATTACACACCACTGGGACAGGTAGAACTTGAACCCAGGCTTCTCTGGTCCAGGGGCAGTGACACCACCACTATACCAAAAGAACCCCTGGAGCTGCTTCATTTTTTTATTTAGACCTTTTTTTGAAATCAACCTGTTCAGAGATGTGATTACATGCCACTGGAGCAGGCAGGACTTGAATCTGAACCACCTGGTCCAGGGTCAAGGACACTACCACTGTGCCACAAGAAGGCCCTCTGAGCTTTTTTTAAATTATTTAACCTTTTTTCTTCCAATCAATCTGTTCAGATATGTTATTACACACAACTGGAGCAAGTGGGACTTGAACTTGAACCCAGGCTTCCTCGTCTGGGGTAGAGACTATGCCACAAGAGGGCCCTCTGGATCTGCTTTATTATATTTTATCTACCGCCAGGAAACCACTTGTGTAGCCAATTGTGCATTAATAAGCAAAGCCTGCTAAGGGCAAAGCTAACATCAAAAAAAAAGAAAAGGTGAAGGGGTTGTAGGGAGTGAAGGTTCGGGGTGGGGACTAAGTCAAATTAGAGTTGGAGTCTGGGATAAAATATTCCTTTTGATGAACATCAACTTCCCACCCTGCGCAGTCTTGGAAGCATCCACTAACGAGTTCTGGTATTGCTAGGACTGATAGAGCCTGCTGGTAGCTCCACAGGGTGAGATATCCCTCCCAATGAGGGTCAGAAGTCTGATTCTGCAGTGGTTCAGCCGCCTGCATCACGTTATTGTAGTAGGGCAGGCTTCTTTTCTGGCCTATCAGCTTGCTGCCAATAGGATAGCTACTATGTAAACTGAAGTGGATATGAATGAGAAGTGATGCGGTATGGTATGATGTGGGAGGTGGCTGGTGTGTGTTTAAAGGGGGAAGGTCAATTCCAAAGGAAGGTATAAGTGAACCTGCACCTGTAACCAGATTCCCTAAACTGCTGCGGCCATTACCCTGCTTCCTGAACTGTATTCAAGATCAAGGAAGAATGCTGTTGCTTCTCACTTCCAATCACCCCTTCATAGTGAGAATAATAAGTTTCTTCCTCCCTTTGTAGGGACAAGAATGTCTATCCTGTGCCTGACCACTAAGTGTTTCCAAGGAAGCATCATTAAATTTAAATGCAGTTGCCTGTGCTCTTTAAATATCCATCTTAAACACTTTCTAATTCAATTTCTGAATTGACTTTTATAAATAATGGATTGTAGATAATCGTCATTGCACAGGTTGAAACAGAACAAAATGGTTGAAATGGATGAATCCAACCCATTTATGTGACTCCACCTCCAGCAAGATGCTACCACCAGACACACATTCCCCTCTCCTCCCTTGTCCACCTTCCACAGGGACTGTTCCCTCTGGGACACCTTGGTCCATACTTCCTTCACCCCCAACACGTCCCCACAACTCTACGGCACCTTCCCCTGTAACCGGTAAAGGTGCAACACCTGCCCATTTACCTCCTCCCTCCCCAGTATCCAAGGGCCCAAACATACCTTCCAGGTGAAGCAACACTTCACCTGCACTTCCCAGAATCTAGTCTACTGCATTCGCTGCTCACAATGTGGTCTCCTCTACATTGGCGAAATGAACGTAGACTTGGTGACCGCTTCGCAGAACATCTACGTTCTGCTCGCAAAAGACCCTGAACTACCTGTTGCTTGCCACTTTAATGCACCACCCTGCTCCCTGACCAACATCTCTGTCTCTGGTTTGCTGTAGTATTCCAGCGAAGCCCAACCCAAGCTGGAGGAACAACACGTCATTTTCCGCTTGGGGACCCTACAGCCCTCCGGACTCAATATTAGGTTCAATAATTTTAGGGCCTAAACTCTCCCATGCCCCAGCCTCCCACCCCACACACCAGCCCTTGTTACCACATAGCCTGCCATTACAC
>NW_025974898.1:0-8235 GCF_021869965.1 Rhincodon typus
GAGGAGGAGGAGGAGGAAAGATTGCTGCAAACGTCCAGTGGCTCAACTCAGTATCTTTTGAGTCCACTAAAGGGCTGTTACAGTTGAGCCTAAAGTGGCTCAAATTAAAGTTAGGAATAACTGGTTAACGATTTCTTCTCTACACTGTGTGCAACAAAATACGAATTACATTCTTTATAAACAGCATTAGAAATTTGCTCCCTTTGGATAGTATCTGAGAACAGGTCTGGACTGGTGATATATCAAACTCGCCCTCTTCTGCCAGTTATGCCATCAGATCAGACATAGACTTCTCAATGGAGGTTGCTTAAGGACATGAGTCTCTTCTTTGATGGATCTTTTTAATATTCTTTTTGCTGGAGTATTCCAGTGAATACCATTATTCACCCATAACCATGAATTATTTAAAACACTGCGTAAATAAGTGTCAAAATGACCAAAAGTTTAATCTGCTTTGAATTTTCAATGTTAGCAGTGTTATCGTTGCTATCAACAAACTGTGAAATATATCCAGTCATACCCTTTCATTACAGACCTCTAAACTGGAATCTAATCTTGAATCCCAAATACTTGGAGTAAGAACATCCAGATTAAAATCCTCAGTATCAGCAATATCAGATAGTGATGGATCAGGCGATGAGAAAAGGGAGTTATCGTCCATACAATTGAAATCCTGCAAAACAGAGATGAAAAATCAATGAAAGAAAAATAAATGTTGGAACACTTCTTGCCGAATGCTCAAATGAGACTTTTAAAAAAAGACCTTTGGTGCTACAACGTTTTACTTTTTTATATGGCAACACAATTGTACTTAAAAAAAAATCTACTCCCATTAGTCAAAGCTGTTGTCAAAAATGTTTACAGTCATGCATTTTACTTTTAACACAATGTTTTCTCTGCAGGTTTAGAATTGTAATACTTTTCCTCATGGAATAATGAAGTGACAACACCCATGAAACTAATGTTCGAGGAAGGGGTTTGACTCGACCACCAAGCTCCTGGTGCCATGGATTCTGTTAATCACATGTAGACTTGAAGCAATTAACAATTTTGAATAATCAATCTGTTAATGTCAAATATCTAAGCAATTACACTTTAAAGAATATAGCCAATTTAGAATCTCACATCACTAGACATTTTCTAATCAATCTGATCAGAGATGTAAGTCCACACCTCTGGAGCAGCTGGGACTTGGACCTGGGCCTGGGCCTCCTGGGTCAGTGGTAGAAATACTACCACAGCACCACAGAGTACCTTCTTATGCTGCCAAACACTGCTGAAACATTTTGCTCCTTGTTTTAACCAACTATTTCCATTGACGATTTGCTACTCAACAAAGAGCACGTATGTCTAGTAAGCTTTCAGGTGTCAAAACTCTACTGGTTGCAATGCGTTGTGAATAAACAATTTCCAGTTCATGACCAATGATTTCTAATTGTTCTTGAAGATTTGACATGAGTTAATTCACACAGTCAACAGATTTGGTGTAAACTAAATTAATTTTGATCTAGATATAAACGCAAGTATGCTAGGCATGGCTAATCTCTAGGTTGGGACTAAAAACCACAAGATTCTTTAGTAAGGAAGTAAGGAGGAAACTATGAGTTCCTTAGCATGCTAATGTCAGACAGGAGAAATCCAGGGCAGGACTGGCAATCAGAAAGTATCAAGACATGGTGTTGTGGACTGGGAACACAACGACCAAAGGTGAGCCGAAATTCCTACCAGTAATTTCAACAAGAAGTGTTACAAATGAGGTTGGAGGAATGCATGGTCCCTCTGAAATCCCACTACTCCATTACACAGTGTATGAAACAAAAGCTCTACAGAACAAATGACATGTCTGATTATACATGCTAATCTCTCCATTTAATGATACAAACCTGCTAACCAGGTTGCTTTAATAAACAAAAGTGATTTATCTTAAAACAGGATTTAATTGATAAAGATGCAAAGTGCATTAACAGTTTGAAACATAATAGTATAAATCTACCCCTTCTAAATAACCTAGCGCGCGCGCGCACACACACACACACACACACACAGTGAATGATGATGATTTGGGTAACTTCTCTCCAAGTCACACAAACTAACCTTAAAAATATCAAATAGCCACAACTTCTGACAGCCATAAACTCAATTTTGTGACTTTCAGTAAACAAGTCCAGGCAGTTAGCTTAAGACACATGACGTTGAGAATGTATCTAATGTGTTCCTTCTGTGATTTTTAGAAAATAAATCAAATTTGTATTGTATTGATCTTTCAAATGAACCAATTTTCACAACCTACTAAACACAAGCCCTCAAAAGTGTTCAGAATGGAACCACCTTCATAAGCCTGCAGTGAGCAGAATTTGCTTGAGGAACAATAAGGATAGAACTCCCCTGCTCTTCCTTCGCCACAAACAATGCTACAAAAAGCAGCTGTGTGATCCAACTGCTCCAGTGTAAGCTCTGGGAAACACAGCTGGCCATTGTTAATTATTAATCAAGCATATAAGTTGCACTGTGGGAGTCTGATTATAAACGTGGTAAAGACAACAAACATCACACAAAATGCCATCATAAAAGCAATGATATTATCATATAGAATGATAGGGATGGGTAAGAGTTGCATTGTGCAATTTAAAAAATTTTAACAATTTCTCCCTACCAATTGTGGGTGAGAAAGTGGTGTTAATATTGACTCTATTTCTGGACAAAGTATTTGGATTGTAACAAATAAATATGAGTTTTGTGTGGGGGGACACTCCTTAGATTCAAAAATACTTCCTTTATTTCTAGATAGCAACATTTCTTACCACTCCAAGCTCCTGCTTCAACTGGAGTTCATTTGTAGAACATGTAACTACATAGCATAAAGCAAATTTTATGACAAGAGAAAGAATTACAAATAAAATGAATCTAAAGCAGCTACAACTTATTTTCAAAACACGGAAGTTACCTTGTAGCAGAGGGTACGCTGCATCAATAATATGCGCATATGGAATTATAGGGATCAAGGAAAAAGAAAGTTGTTTTAACAAAACTGTCCTGCATAAGTACATCTGCTAATGCAGTAGTAACGTGAAGTAGGAATCATCTGTACACCAGACTGCCTTGTCACCCATCTCAAATTAAAAGCTTGGCTGGGGCAGATTGCAAAACAAAAACATAATAATATAAAAAATGTCAAGATTTCTTGAATCACAAAACTGAACTTTAATCCTTCCAGATTTGAAAATAGTTAAGAAGTTAATACTGTAAGTTACTGCGAAGTGTTAATTGTTTACAGTTAGATATTTTCACTCCTTTCTCTGTTTCCTCTGCAAAGGCATAACACCATGACTGGATAAACCACACTTTTGCCAATGCTCTACTAAGGTATGAAGTAGACTGGTGTGCACTGATGAATTCTGCACTGACTTTCGATTCTCAGGAAGATGTATTTAGCCAGTGTCCTCATTCCCTCCCACAAAAGGTACAAGTGAGACCAATAAGTTACTTTGCAGAAATTGACAGCATGCCATGGATTCAATCATTACAACTTTGTCCTGCACTGAAGTCTTTTCAAGAAAATTGTTTTCCAGCATTTTTAGAACATATAAAGACATAAATTATAATAGAATAAGTACCTTTAAAAATAATAAAAGGTGAATGTTAGAAAGAAAAATACTACAGCTTTAAATGCAGTCATAAAAATTAAATCAATTCATAACTTTGTTTCCTACAAGATTATTTTAAAATTGATTCCAATGAATCAGTGTACGCTTTAAAAATTGGCATTATTTTATCATGAGTTGATGAAATCCAAAATGTTCACAATACATTACAGAGGCATCTTGCAATCTTACTGTTAATTTACTTTCTATCTCAATGACAGGTAAAGGATGCAGCTCAACAATAACAGAACAGAGAAATTAGTTGAAATTAAATCATTTTTCATTTCTGCTGTTACAATAATGACAAATCTGTATTTATCATGTTTCACAATATTTTACCTGACAAATTTGCAAAAGCAACCACTGAAAAAGTTTCCTGAAACTATTCTGACAACAGTGAAGATTTTATTGACCAATCAACTGCAAACAAATGAATAGGCACTATTTAGATCTTTTCCTGTTCGTCCATCCTTGCAACAGGGTGAACGTCTAGGCGAGGAAACTTCCACATAAATCCCACATTCAATAATGCTAATGTCAAAGCATACATGTTTAAAGCCTAAAACAGAGATTCGGAGGAATTTCTTCTCTCAGAGGTTGAATGTCTTTGGAAGTCCTTGCTACATGCAGCTATAGAGGCAGAGTCCTTGTGTACATTGAAGGACGAGATAGATTCTTGATCAGTTGAGAAATAGAGGGTTACAGGAAAAGTGCTAGAAAGAGGACGAGGAATGTTGGATCAACCATGATCCCATTAAATGGCGGAGCAGGCTCGAGGGGCCTACTCCTGCTCCTACTTCTTAAGGTCTTATGATGAAACTCTCCAAATGAGAAGCACTGTTCTAGTTGCCAAGTGATTCATTCAGTCCATAAAGCTCTGAATGAGAACGTATTTTTAAAATCAAACACATCCAATGAGAAAAAAGGCACTAAACAAATGCAGCTCATTAATCCACATACTAATCCACCATGCTCATCACCCGATACCAGTAATTTCATGTTATCCTGAAAGTGTCTCCATCAAATTTTGGGTTCAAACGGTTAATAAATTTGAGCCACATGCAATATCTTAGAAATCTTATATCCATTACAATGGAATACAAAAGAGCAGAGTGAACAGCCTGAAAGCAGAAGAGTGAATGATGGAAGAGAGAAATTCCATTGCAGAAGCATTGCTGGTTGTTACACCCGAGTGAGCTTGCATTGTAAAATAGTGTACTCTGTAAGAACATTCAACTGGCAGGGAATATTATACACTACGTTAAAACTGGTTTCAAATCCCACATTTATCAATTTTAGCTTCCCACTTCCCCTCAACATTCACGCTAGGTAAAAGAAATATCACAAGCAAATTGATACATTTTTGCAATGATCTGCTCGCATGACGCACTTGTTCACAATAAATGGGTACAACACTTTCTATTCAGGTAGAATAAATCCCTTCCATAATTCTGGAGGAAAATTTCAAATTACCTGCATAATTGCATTTTGACCGGTTAAATATATTATGTTTGCCTTGCATGTCAATGTTATAATTGCAAATAACATGTTTGTGCAATTTAAAATAATTCATTGGCTCAAGTCAAGAGTAATATACAATATCTGTACCTTAATATGTGGTGTCCATACTGTCAGCTTCACTTCCTTTTGCTTAGCAGGCTGTAAATTTTATTTCATTTCATGGTTATCTAAGAAAACCTATTTCTTTACTGTAAGTGGATGATGACCGATAACATGAAAATTCTTTCAACATAGCATGTGTATTTAAGTGCACTGAACTCCCAAATATTTACTGTGCAACAAGCTCGATATTCGTTTCCAGCTGCTGCTATCATTATTTTACACTACAATCACATAATTGGATAAGAAATACACAATGGAACAGAAATGTATTTCGTGCAAACATCAGCCAAATTTAACAGATATGAAATCTTTGCAAAAGACAGATCCTGAAAGATGTTTAAATTACATTGGAGCAACAGAAATGCTGTAATTTTTCAAGCTTTACATAGTTCACAAGGATCTTTTATAATCTTTTTCATTGCTTACACTCTGCCCTGCCCACTATAAAGTAATTTCTCTTTTGCCGCACTTTGCATTCTCTATTGCTCACCTCCTTCCCAACGGTTTCTCCCACACTCTCTTTTCTATTTCTTATCATTTTTGATTTCATCCTTTCCTTTCACTTCTACTTCTTTCGCTACTCTTTCACTGTTGTTCACGTTCTTCTGGTATCTGTTTCTCTCATTAACTGAGGTCCCAGCCACCCCTTCAATTGGACATAAAAAGTCCCATGGCACAATTTGAAGGAGAGGGCATCCTCTCATACCCTAACAATTACTAATAATCAATCTTTAATAAACATCACTGAATGCATTTGATTCTCATTTATGCTATTCCTGTCTTTGGGACATTGCAATGTTCAAATTCATTGTTGTAATATCTTACAACACAAAACTGGTTACATTTCAAAGGTACTTAAATCTGTTCTCCTTCTCCTGCCATCATATTTCCATGCCTTTCACATATATGTTTGTTCAACTTCTTTTTTCTTACTTTTCAACTTCACTGTTTGCTTACTCTGTTGCATTGATACTAGACTTACCTTCCCTCCACTTCCAAAAGGATCAGAGTTTCTACATTGAGCGAACAAGAAAATATTGGAAAGAGGGGAATCTGGACAAATCCCAAAGTGACACAAACCCTTGCAGAAAAAATTAGGAGGCAGTAAAAACATCAAAAGGACTAGGCAGAATAATTCCAACGGAGCCAAAAAGGGAGTTGCTTAAATAAAAAAATGTCAGCTTATGTTACGTGTCAGACAGGATTTTGCTGATTGTCGACGAATTGGTTGTACCAGTGATTCCAGCACATCTTGAATGTGTTGTGCTCTCAGCATGTCCTATGAGATATGGAGATATTCTTTTGGACTCTGAAGTTGGAACTGAAAGCAGAACACTGCACACAGCACAAATTAGTAGTCACTGCTCATATCTTCAGATCACTAGATTGATCGATTCACCTCACTCTGGAAAGTAGCAATCAACATGGACTGGTCAGAAATGTATATCCTCAAGTTGAAAATATGCTTTCAGGTGGTCACAATAAATTTGCTACTGCAATGTGTGCTGGTGAATATTTCCCTAATTGTCAAGGAGGAGTGCACCCTGCTGGCTAGTAGGGGGTGATCCAACAGAACCAGGATAACACAATCTTACAAAATGTGCAAAATTACTGCTGCCCATAAATTCTCTATCTTTCAAATGATCATCCTTCTCTACTCATTAGGAAGACCATTCTGAACTTGGGCTATTTTTCATCTGTTACATTTAAAACAGAATAAAATATGAAAAACTGAAAAAGAACTAATGTCACTTTAAACCCATTGAAAAATTAACTGATTCTTCCTGAAGTATATAAGCGTAAAAATGAAACTAACAAATCTGAACCCTTATCTTGCAAACACGTGAATGCATATGATTGCCAGTAAATATTTCTCAATATGTGGGCAGGGCAATTGTATTGCACAATACTTGTGTAGATGTGCCTGTACCGTAATTCTAGGAATATAAGCTCAACTTAAAGTTAAAACCATACATTCTGTTAACATACAAAAAACAGTAAGACATATTATAAAAACTGCAGAGATAGTAAGAATTGCCAATGCTGGAGTCACAGATAACACAGTGTGGAGCTGCCTGGCCTGCTGTGTTCCTCCAGCTCCACACTGTTATAAAAACTGCATATTACTTACTCCACTTTCACAGTGGTTAGCACTGCTGCCTTATAGCGCCATGGACACAGGTTCAATTTCAGCCTTGGGTGTCTGACAGTGTGAAATTTGCACATTCTCCCCATGCCTGCGTGGGTTTCCGCCCATAGGCCAAAGATGTGCATATTAAAAGTGGGACTGGCTATGCCAATTCCCTGCAGTATTCTTGGTTGTGCAGGCTAGGTTGATTAGCCATGGTAAAATGTGAGGTTAAGGGGATAGGGTGGGGGAGTGGATCTGGATGGCATGCTCTTCGGAGGGTCGGTGAAACCCAACGGGCTGAATGGCCTCGATCTACACTTTAGGGATTCTATGATTCGCTACTTGCCAACTCATGGTCATAGAACATGTACTGAATATGAAAAAATCGTTCTGTACATAAGGACTTCTTCATTCCTTGATTTAAAATTTCCCATTGAGAACTTGGGGCAATTATAAAGCCAGGTAAGAAAAAGAGGCATAAAAATCATAGCTAATGCACTACAAACAACTGTCTCTATCACAGTCTCTTGCAATTGCTGAAGCTGTTGGAATACAATACAACTACTGTTGGACACTGCAGAACCAACTGTTTTTGAAAATACTTTTAAATATGCTTTCTTGATTCCAAAAACTTTCTCAATCAGCATGATTCTTAGCAGACAACTGGTGTCAAACTGGTCTTCTCATTAGTAGCACTGCTTTTTTTACATTCAATGGTATTTGTGATGGCCCACAGAAAACCACAAGACTCAAATATGATTCTGTAACCTCAAAGTTGAAGGCAACAACATAAAACAATGCTAAGTAAAAACACCAGAGATAGTAGGAACTGCCGATGCT
>NW_025974899.1:0-8235 GCF_021869965.1 Rhincodon typus
ATCTCTATGGCTAAGAATGTATCAGATGCTTCATCAAATCGCCTGGGGGCTTTTGAAAGCAAGCAGTTAATTTTTAAAAGGCAAAGGGTTCACCTGGTGCTTAGAAAGTCTCAGGTCAGTCAATGTGACCAAGCTTCAAGGTTGGACAATAACAGTGAGTGGGCTCTCCAACAGGGTCAGACCCAGACCAGGCTGACAGACAGGAATTACGGTTCTGAGCTGTCATTACACTGAGGATTCAGTCAGTGCGCTGAACATTTCCAGATCCTGCAAATGATGGGCAGGGCCAGAGAAGCTGCCGGCTTTCCAACATTTCCATTGGTGTGTCCGGATACCTGTCAAGCCAGCTTTGTGAGTTTTCATACAGCCATAGAGGTGTACAGCACAGAAAAAGGTCCTTCAGCCCACTGAGACCCTGCCAGTCAAAAACAACCAACTTTTGACCTCCTTCTCTCTGATGTTAACCATTCAGTATTCAGCAGAGGTCTTAGTTTTATTGCTCTGCATCCCAACCTTAATGAAGTTCAAGCATGAAATGAGTTAAACACTTCTTCTGTTGCTTCCTCCTCCTCTTGTGCCTGTACTCTCCCTATCCTGCAGATCCCTTTACTTACTCCAACACTCTCTCTCCATTGGACCCCTCCCTCAGGCCTTTCAGCTGCACTCGACCTGTTTGTGAGAACTGTTGTTGTGACATCAGTCATCTCCTTTGCCCCGCTGACCCATTTAAATATAACTTTCTTTGAACTGATTCCACTCTCTGCTCTCAGATCCAACCCTGACTTTGTCATTAAGCCTGCCAACAAGAGTGTGCTGTTGTTGTCTGGTAGACTGATCCCTACATTGCAGAGGCTGAGTGCCAGCTCTCAGACACCTCCTCCAAACTCTGTCTGGACCATGACCCCACCGTGATACACCAGGCCATTTGTGTCCACAACTGTCACCAATCTCATCTCAACTAAGGATCTCCCAGTGACAACCTCCCACCTCATAGTCTCCCAAACCTGCTTCTGCCTTCTCCTCAAAATCCACAAACAGGATTGCCCGGCAGACCCATTGTTTCTGCTTGCCTCTGACCCACGGAATTTATCTCTTCCTATCACGACTCAACATTTTCTCCCCTTGTCCAGTCCTTCCCACTTCTTCTGAAGCTTTATATCAGTTTCAGAATTTCCAGTTTCCAGGCTCCAGTTGCCTCGTCTTCACCAGAGACGTGCAATCCCTTTACACTTCCATCCCCCATCAAGATGGTCTCAAGGCTCTCTACTTCTTCCTGGAGAAAAGAAGTGAATGACCCCATCCACCACCAACCTCCTCTGCCTGGCCAAGCTCATCCTGACTTTGAACATATTCTCCTTTAACTCTTCTCATTTTCTTCAAGTCAAAGGAATCACTATGGATACCCACACAGGCCCCTGTCATGCCTGTCACTTTGTGGGTTACATGGAACATTCCTTGTTCTAGTCCTACTCCAATGCCCACCCACGACTCTTTCGCTAGCATCATCAGTGCTACTTCTCGCTCTCATTTAGAATTGAAAAAAGTTATCAATTTCACTTCCATATTCCACCCTGCCCTCACCTTCACCTGGTTCATCTCCTCCCTTCTCTTCCTCCACATATCTGTTTCCATTTCTGGGAATAGGCTGGCCACCAATACCCAGTACAAACCCATTGACTCCCACACTTACCTTGACAATACATCTTCACACCCTGCTTCCTGTAAAGACACTATTCCATTCTCCCAGTTTTTCCATCTCCATTGCAACTGTTCTGATGGTGCCACATTGCTGAGATGGCCCTCAGCAATACCCGCCTTTTTCCTCAACTGAGGATTCCCTAGCAGCATGTTTGACAAGGCCCTCAGCTGTATCCAACCCACCTCCCACACTTCTACCCTCACTTCTTCTCTTCCCTTCCCACAACAATGATCAGGTCCCCGATTCTGACTAACCATCCCACCAGCATTTACATCCAAAGATTTGTAAGCCATCGTTTCCATCACATCCAGTGGGATGCCACAACCAAACACAAATTCCCCTCCCATATCTTGTCAGCCTTCCACAGGGACTGTTCCCTCTGGGGCACTTTGGATCACTCCTCCTCCATTCTCAACATCTCCTCACACCCCCATGACACCTTCCCAGGCAATCGCAGAGTGTGTAATATCTACTCATTTACCTCTTCCCTCTTCACTATCTAAGGCCCCAGACATACCTCCCAGTGGAAGCAGCACTTACCTGTACTTCATTCAATCTAGTCTACCATATTCACTGTTCACAGTGTGGTCTCCTCTACACTGGGCAAGAAAAATGCAATGTGGATGACTGCTTTGTAGAACACATGTTCTAACAATCAAAATCACCCTGAGCTTCCAGTTGCCTGCCATTTCAACACACCACCATGCTTACCCTGCCAACATTCCTGTTGCAGGTCTGCTGCAATGTCCCAGTGTTTTTCAGCACAAGCTTGAAGAACAACATCTCATTTTCTGCCTGGGGTCCTTGCAGCTTCCAGGACTCAATGCTGAGTTCATTAACTTTAGAGCCTGAGTCCATCTCTCCATGTATTTTATTGAATCCCACACCCTGTCCTGCTATGACATGGACAAAAACAGAAGTTGCTGGAAAAGCTCAACAGGTCTGGCAGCCTCTGTGAAGAAAAAGATCAGGGTTAATATTTTGGGTCTGTTGACCCTTCCTCAGAACGTCCTCAGAACAGAAACGTTAACTCTGATTTTTTCTTCAGTTCTTTCGGTTTTTATCTGCTATGACATGGGTTGTTTTCAGCACAGCCTACCCACTCTCTTCTACGCTCAGCTCTCCTTATCATTTGTTAAGGTTTTGTGTTCAGAAATTGATGGTGACTAGGTTAAAGTCTTTTCCTTATGCAGAAGATAGGGTGGGAAGAACGGGTAAGGAGTAAACGGTACGTGGAGATACAGCCCAAAGACAGAGAGGAACAGTTGGACAGACAAAGGAATGGATAACAGTCAGCCTGGGAGAATGAATGGCTTCCAGATGAAGCAGCACTTTACCTGCACTTCACTCGATCTAGTCTACTGCATTCGCTGCTCACAATGTGGTCTCCTCCATATTAGGGTAATGAAATGTAGACGGGGTGACTGCTTTGTAGAACACCTACGTTCTGTGTGCAAAAAAGACCCTGAGTTTCCTGTTGCCTGTCATTTCAAAACACCACCTTGTTCTCTGGCCAACATCTCTGTCTCAGGCTTGCTGCAGTGCTCCAGTGAAGCTCAGTACAAGCTGGAATAACAGCACCTCATTTTCAATAAAGGAACTCTACAGCCTTCTGGACTCAATATTAAGTTCAATAATTTAGGGGCTTGAGGCACCTTGTCCCATGTCCTTACCACAACCCCCACACACAAGCCTTATTATCACATGGTCTATTAAACACAACCCATTGTTAGCCACTAATAGTCCCCATTAGTAGCTATTCATTCTCCTAGGCTGATCATTATGCACTCCTTTGTGTATTCAACTGTTCTTTTCTCTCTTTGGGTTCTATCTCCACCTATTATTTACTCCTCACCCCTCCCCTCAGCCTATCGTCTGCATAAAAAAACTCTCTTTCCTAGCTACAGAGATAGTGTGAACTGCCGATGCTGGAGTCAGAGATAACACAGTGTGGAGCTGGAGGAGCACAGCAGGCCAGGCAGTGTCAGAGGAGCAGGAAAGTTGGCGTAGCTACCATCAGTTTTGAAGAAGAGCCATTGGATACAAAACGTTAACTCTGATTTCTCCCCACAGATGCAGCCAGGCCTGCTGAGTTTTTCCAACAATTTCTGTTGTTTCTGATTTACAGCATCCATAGTTCTTTTGGATATTTTCTCAATATCACTTCTCTTCTGTCCTGGCCTAATGAATAATTCTATAGTTTGCCAATTCCTTTCAAATCTCTCTCTCCCTGAGCTCTGCCTCCACCTACCCACTCAACTCTCCCCCAAACTTGTCTTCAGCAGAAGTATTACTTTCTTCTAGCTCCTATCAGTTCTGATGAAGAGTCAGTGGACTTTTGACATTAACTCTGCGGCCAGATCTGCTGGGTTTCTCCAGCAGTTTCTACTTTTGTTTCAAATCTTCAGCATCGTTAGTTCTTTGTTTTAAGGCCTTGTGTTGCATGTTTGTTCCAAATAGTCCAAGACGTCATAAGCTGATGCTGGGGATCCCCAGGGCGACGAGCAATCAAAAATGTACAACAGTGCTACCATATTTGACCCATCAGTCTTGCCAGTTTGGCAAGACAAACCCAGGGACACTGGAACATTGCCTGTAAGATATGTTTTTGGTAGCATGCCATGCCAGGATATTGTTTGACTCAGAGCTAACAAGGTGTAGAGTTGGATGAACACAGCAGGCCAAGCAGCATCAGAGGAGCAGGAAGACTGACATTTCCGGCCTAGACCCTTCTTCAGAAATGGGGGAGGGGAAGGGGGTTCTGAAATAAATAGGGAGAGAGGGGGAGGCGGATAGAAGATGGATAGAGGAGAAGATAGGTGGAAAGGAGACAGACAGGTCAAAGAGGCAGGGATGGAGCCAGTAAAAGTGAGCGTAGGTGGGGAGTTAGGGAGGAGATAGGTCAGTCCAGGGAGGATGGACAGGTCAAGGGGCGGGATGAGGCTAGTAGGTAGGAGATGGGGGTGCAGCTTGAGGTGGGAGGAGGGGATAGGTGGGAGGAGGGGACGAGCTGGGCTGGTTTTGGGATGCGGTAGAGGGAGGGGAGATTTTGAAGCTATTGTTTGACTCGTTTGTAGGATACATCTTTCAATTGTGTCACAAGTCCCCAGATGTTAATGAGGGGGCCTTTGCAGGATTAACTGGGCAGGATGTGCAATCCCCTTTTTTTAAAAATGTGCTTATTTATCTTTCTTGTAGACTAATATAACGTTAAGGCTTGCTAGGTAACTTCAGAGTCAACTATATTGCTGAGGATCACCCATTCAACTAGACAAAGTAACCAGTCAGGTTTTTATAACAAATCAAGTGTTTTGTGGTCATTTATTGTTGAGACAAGCTTTTTAGTCCTGATTTATTGATTAAATTTAAATTCTCCCAAATATCTTGTCATCCAATACTGGACAGAGTCCAAAAATTTTATGTATTTTGCCTAGCTTTGATCAAATGTCCTCTCACCTCAGCAATATTTGCCTCAGACCAAATCCACTTACGCTGGACAAATCTTCCTTCATGTTTGTTCGGAGGTTTTGAGATAGGGAGAGAGAGACTTGATGGAAAAGATGGAGAAACTCCAATGTCTGAATCAATCTGAATGTATTGGAAGAGAGTACAGGAGCAATTGCACTTTGCTGAATGCTGCTATTTGGAACAAAATGGAAATGATAATTTTCAAATGCATTCTCTAGTACTGGCAAGATAGCACAGACAGCCTGGAGATGGCTATTACAAGTGACTTTATTATCAATGTATAGCAGCTCATTTAAAATACTCTGTCTTATTGTATTCCACTCAAAAGATTTGGTGCAATGTTCTACAACAGTGATGATAGCTTAATGATCACTAAATTGACAAAATCAATAGGCCTCAACAAAGTGACATTGTTTCTGTGGTCATACAATGGAGGAGTCAATAACCTTTTAATATAATTATACTTTAATTGATTAAACAGTGATTGTAATGTTTCCCCAATCTAGCTTATGAAATCGGAAGAATATTCAGAGTGAGAGAAAGAATGTGAATGCTAGGCTTTGACTGTTTTTTAATGGTCACCTTTGAGATGTGGAACTTGATGGAGTTTAGAAAGATGAAGGGGGGATCTCATTTAAACTTACGGGGGAAAGGTGAGCAATGGAATATCATCATCTGCCTGGCCTCCTTGTGAAACCTGCTATTTTATCACTCGAGACCCAAGTGGTTGTAGTAATCAACAAACAAGGGGTTATTCATGAGTAATTGTTTCATTGAAAAGGTAGAACTTATTCCTGAATAAAAACCAAAAGAACTGTGGCTGCTGTAAATCAGGAACAGAAACAAAGTTGCTGGAAAAGCTCAGCAGGTCTGACAGCATCTGTGAAGGAGAAAACAGAGTTAACGTTTTGGGTTTGGTGACCCTTCCTCAGAACACAGAGTTCTGAGGAAGGGTCACCGGAGAGGAAGGGTCACCAGAACCGAAAAGTTAACTCTGGTTTCTCCTTCACAGATGCTGCCAGACGTGCTGAGCTTTTCCAGCAACTTTGTTTTTGTTGTAGAGCTTATCCCTGATCTGTCCTGACTCTCTGACTTACAGCTGGATGTATTACCATCTTCCAAATATTTTGTTACAAAGAAGTTTTGACTGGCATTTTGAAACAATTCCACATTTCCTTGGGAGACCTTGCATCTTTCCCAGCACTTGTTTGTGTATTTTTTAAAAGGTCGTAGCATCCAACAGTGAAAGGAAACCTTACTAACATCAATGGAACTAATAGCCATTAACATAACTGGGATTCAGCATCAAATTCAGGCCTGTGCTTTGAAGCTTAAGGCTAATTTCCAGATAATCATCTCATAAGAAAACCGTTGTGAATCTATGATAACAAGGTGTAGAATTGGATGAACACAGCAGGCCAAGCAGCATCAGAGGAGCAGGAAGGCTGACGTTTCGGGCCTAGACCCTTCTTCAGAAATGGGGGAGGGGAAGGAGGTTCTGAAATAAATAGGGAGAGAAGGGGAGGCAGATAGAAGATGGATAGAGGAGAAGATAGGTGGAGAGGAGACAGACAGGTCAAAGAGGCGGGGATGGAGCCAGTAAAGGTGAGTGTCGGTGGGGAGTTAGGGAGGAGATAGGTCAGTCCAGGGAGGACGGACAGGTCAAGGGGGTGGGATGCGGCTGGTAGGTAGGACATGGGGGTGGGGCTTGAGGTGGGAGGAGAGGATAGGTGGGAGGAAGGACAGGTTAGGGAGGCGGGGACAAGCTGGGCTGGTTTTGGGATGCGGTAGGGGGAGGGGAGAATCTATGTCATTTTCTGCCCTGACAGTTGTAGATGTTTTGTGATGGAATAAGGCTAGGATCATGAGTTTTTTGATCTACCGAAGAATCAAACTACATGGAGGTGTTGCAGGAAAGTGTTGAAGAAGATCAGTCCTTTTTTTTAATTCCTTCATGGGATGTGGACATTGCTGGCTGAGTCAGCATTTATTGTCCATCTCTAATTGCCCTGGAGAAGGTGGTGGTGATACGCTTTCTTAAATCACTGCAGTTTTTGGAGTGTGGGTGCATCTAGAGAGTTGTAAGGAAGGGAGTTCCAGGATTTGACCCCATGACAGTGAAGGAACGGTGATAGAATTCCAAGTCAGGATGCAGCTGGCTTGAGGGACCATGTGATCTACTCTTATTTCTCATCTTGTGTTATACTTACCTGAATAAAACTGTCCTGACAAATGATGATGGAATTGAAACGTTTACCAATGAAAATATATCTTATCAAATTGGGTCAAAGACCTTGAATATCTTCCCAAACAGCACTGCGGGTTTAACTATGCTAGGGCCAGTTCAGAGGGTCCCTTCTTGTTAACACCCCCGACAAAGATCTTTAATTCTTTTTAGCAGCTCGCTAAATTACACTTCAACTAGAATGTATCACTCATCAAAATTAAGGAGCCAATTACAAGTATTTTTCTTGAGTGAAAGAAGAGCAGTTCTATTACATATTAACCCAGACCAAAGTAATAAAATGAAAAATTAAACATAGATTTCAAAAAAGGGAGAGTACCTAGTACAAAAAGGAAGACAAAAATTAGGCAGTTTATGAGTCCTTAGCGTCTTTAGGTTTAAAGAGGCTGCAATTGTTCAGTTAATATCTTGTATCCTAGTAGCGAAGAAATTTGATATTCTTGGTTTTCGTGGATGGGCTTATCACCAGATACTAATTCTTGAGCTGCTGAGAGAGACAGGGAGAAAGACGGAGAACAAGCAGTGTATCGAATTCTGCTATTACACATCTGTTTTCTTCTCCCTCTGCCCAAAGATTGTCTGAAATACACTTTCAAGCTGCTTAATCTGTGGGTGACGTTCATCCCAATGTGTAAAATGTCCAGAAATGTGTGAAACGACAAAAATATCATTCTGGGTATGAATGTCCTCTGAGTATTAAGGCCTTTTAATAACAATATTAATTTGGGCTCAAATGATTCATGTCCAGAGGGAAAATCCAGTAAAAGAGAGCCACTAATACTTTGAAATCAGAGATAGTAGGAACTGCAGATGCTGGAAAATC
>NW_025974900.1:0-8235 GCF_021869965.1 Rhincodon typus
TCAGAACCCCCTTTCCCTCCCCCATTTCTGAAGAAGGGTCTAGGTCCAAAAGGTCGGCCTTCCTGCTCCTCTGATGCTGCTTGGCCTGCTGTGTTCATCCAGCCCTACACCTTGTTATCTCAGATTCTCCAGCATCTGCAGTTCCTACTATCTCTGGTTGAACTGAATAGATTGGTTCGGTGCTGTACAGTCTATGCAAGTTAAAATGTTGTTTTCTGAAATGCACTGCCTGAAAGCACACTGGAAGCAGATCAATTGTAACATTCAAAAGGGAATTAAATAAATACTTGATGGGAAAACAAATACTGAACTGTGGTAAAACCAGGTCAGCACGGTGGCACAGTGGTTAGCACTGCTGCCCACAGTGCCAGGGTCCCGGGTTTGATTCCACCCTTGGCCGACTATCTGTGTGGAGTCTGCACATTCTTCATGTGTCTGCTGGGTGTCTGTCGGGTGCTCTGGTTTTCTCCCAGAGTCCAAAGATGTACATGCTAGGTGAATTGGCCAGGGGAAATTGCCCATATTGTCCAGAGATGTGCAGGCTGGGTGGGTTAGCCATGGGAAATGTGGGGTTACAGGTATAGGGTGGGATGCTCTTCAGAGGGTCGATGTGAACTGAATGGGCTGAATGGCCTGATTCCTTACTGTACGGATTCTATGATTTTATAAATGGTTCATTAACGTCCTTTAAGGAACATCTGTACGGTACAACTGTGTGAAATGCATTAGAACAAATCTTCTAGACAAATACATGAATGGGCAGGGAGAGAGGGATACAGATCCTTGGAAAATAGACGATCTGGATCGACGCAGGCTTGGAGGGCTGAAGGGCCTGTTCCTGTGCTGTAATTTTCTTTGTTCTTTGTTCTTTGTAACAGCTCAAAACAGCTCAAAAGTCACACGACACAAGGTTATAGTCCAACCTGTTTATTTTAAATCACAAGCTTTCGGAATGCCGACAGCAGTGGACTCAAAGTTTGTGTTTTCAAATAAACCTGTTGGACAAAAACCTGGTGTCATGTGACTTCTGACTTTGTCCACCCCAGTCCAACACCGGCACGTCCACATCATAGCTCAATACTGGGTCATCGGGAAGAGTAGAATTGTATTCCAACACAATCTGTGGTCTGGGACACCTCTCATTCTCTCAATCCTAGCAGAAAAGGGAGTCACCCTGAACAAGAAGCAGTGGAAGCATAATGTCACAGGGAAAACAAAGCGTTTTCACAGCAAACAAAGCAAAGTCTTGCAGTCCTGCCATAATCAGCCGTGAATAGTGGTAAGACAATGGAAAAAAACTAACTGAAGGAGACGGTGTCATGAACGTTCACATCCTCTCCTAAAGACTTTAACTCTGGGGGCTACCTGCGGCAAACCATCCCATGTTCATTCTCACACGAGTTCTGGACCACTCAATCCAGACAGCACTTCATGAGCATTATCATCAGATTCCTCTGTGTTCTCTGTAATTTCTTTGCTGAGGTCAGTTGCTTTCCAATCTGAGGGGACTACATGTTAATGCTTCTTTGTAGGAGAAAGCACGTATCAAGCAGCAAACTATGAAAAAATGGGAAATCATGGGCTACACTGGAGAACGGTTCCATTAATGTCAGTCATGCGTTTGATGAATATGAACAAACCAACACTTTTATGCCAATTTTGTCATCACTCAATGACCAAAGGAGAGTCAATTATAGAGTCATAGAGATGTACAGCACTGAAACAGACCCTTCAGTCCAACTCCTCCATGCTGACCAGATATCCTAATTAAATCTAGTCCCATTTGCCAGCATTTGGCTCACATCCCTCTAAACCCTTCCTATTCTTGTACCTATCCAGATGCCTTTTAAATGTTGGAATTGTACCAGCCTCCACCACTTCCTCTAACAGTCCATTCCATACACACACTATCCTCTATGTGAAAAAGTCACCCATTATGTCACTTTTAACTCTTTTCCCTCTCACCTTAAACATATGCCATCTAGTTTTGGACTCCCCTCCCCTGGGGAAAAGACCATGGCTATTCACCCTATCCATGCCCCTCATGATTTTATAAACCTCTATAAGGTCATACCTCAGCCTCCGACGCTCCAGGGAAAATAGCCCCAATGCACTCAGTCTCTTCCAATAGCTCAAACCCTTCAACCCTGGCAACATCCTTGTAAATCCTTTCTGAACCCTTTCATATTTAACAATCTCTTTCTTATAGCAGGGAAACCAGAATTGAACACACTATTCCATTAGCGGCCTAAATAATGTCCTGTACAGCCGCAACATGACCTCCCAACTTCTATACTCAATGCACTGACCAATAAAGGCAAGTGTACCAAAAGTCTCCTTCACCATCCTGTCTACCTGTGACACCACTTTCAAGGAACTATGAACTGCACCCCAAGGTCTCTTTGTTCAGTAACACTCCCCAGGACCCTACCATTAAGAGTATAAGTCCTGCCCTGACTTTTCCCAACCAAAATGCAACCAACTGTTTGGCAAATCTGGCCTCTGGACTACGCAGCAGCAATTTATGAGCAGGTCCCTCACTGCACATCAGAATTACTCCTGAAACATAAGATATGTACCTTCTTTTGCTACAAATCACAAGTGATGAAACAAGCTCTCCACGTTCAAATCCTGATAAGATTAGGTTGAGTTTCAAAAGCTCATAACTCATGAGATTCTAGTTTCTGATGGTGCATTCATGATAAACATCAAACCAAAGGCACTTGTCCAAAATCAGGCAACAAGTACTCTGTTTGCGTGATGCCAATGGAAGAAGTATGGGGTAGAGGTGTCCTTCAAAATTAATAAATCCTAATAAGAACACAGGAATCGGAGTAGGCCATTCCGCCCCAGAGTCTGTTCTACCATTTAGTGAGATCTCGGCTGACCTGTGGCCTAACTCCACCTACTTGCCTTTTGCCCAGATCCCTTAATATATTTGCCCCACAAAAATTCTCTCTTAGGTTTACAACTAACAATTAATGTTTCTCCTCAAATTGGCAAGTGCTGTAATCGCTGGTCTTCTTGCACAGGAAACTTTGGAAAGAAACCTGCTTAATACGTCAGTAGTTCGGAGTTACAAATTACGTCAAATACTACAGCTGTTTTTCACAGAGTTGCTTTTTAAGAGATAGCTCTTAGTCCTTGGCAATGTAATGTGGATTGGGTGGGGTGTGCATTTTCTATGCCGGTTAGTCATGTATAGATTTGAAATGGTGGGCGCAAGGCCTCATCTCAACCCCCATCGTTTAGTGGTTAAATATATGGTCAGACATACAACTAGCCCAAAGCCGACCGCTAAGCTTCATCCACTTCACCAACACCTTCCACCCCAACCTTAAGTTCACCTGGACCATCTCTGATACCTCTCTCTCCTTCCTGGGCCTCTCTGTTTCCATCTCTGGCAACCACCTGGAAACCGATATCCATTTCAAGCACACCGACTCCCACAGCTACCTAGAATACACCTCCTCCCACCCACCTTCCTGCAAAAATGCCATCCCCTATTCCCAATTCCTTCGCCTCCGCCGCATCTGCTCCCAGGATGAGGCATTCCACTCCCGAACATCTCAGATGTCCTCATTTTTCAAGGACCGCAACGTCCCCCCCCGTCAGTGGTCGAGAATGCCCTCGACCGAGTCTCCCGCATTTCCCGCAACTCATCCCTCACACCCCCTCCCTGCAATAACAACCAAAACAGAATCCCCCTCATCCTCACGTACCACCCCACCAACCTCCGGATCCAACGCATCATCTTCCGACACTTCCACCATCTGCAATCCGACCCCACCACCAAAGACATTTTTCCCTCCCCACCCCTGTCTGCTCTCTGGAGGCTCCACTCTCTCCGTGACTCCCTTGTCCACTCCACACTTCCCTCCAGTCCCACCACACCCCCTGGCACTTTTCCCTGCAAGCGCAGGAAGTGCTACACCTGCCACTACATCGCCCCCCTCACCCCCATCCCAGGCCCTAAGAAGACTTTCCACATCAAGCAGATGTTCACCTGCACAACTGCTAATGTGGTATACTGTAACCGCTGTTGCTGTTGTGGCCTCCTCTACATCGGGGAAACCAAGCGGAGGCTTGGGGACCGCTTTGCTCAGTTCGCAATAAACAACTGCACCTCCCAGTCGCGAACCATTTCAACTCCCCCTCCCATTCCTTAGACGATATGTCCATCTTGGGCCTCCTGCAGTGCCACAACGATGCCACCCGAAGGTTGCAGGAACAGCACCTCATATTTCGCTTGGGAACCCTGCAGCTCAATGGTATCAATGTGGACTTCACAAGCTTCAAAATCTCCCCTCCCCCTACCGCATCCCAAAACCAGCCCAGCTTGTCCCCGCCTCCCTAACCTGTCCTTCCTCCCACCTATCCCCTCCTCCCACCTCAAGCCCCACCCCAATTTCCCACCTACTAGCCTCATCCCGCCCCCTTGACCTGTCCGTCCTCCCTGGACGGACCTATCCCCTCCCTAATCCCCACCTATGCTCACCTTTACTGGCTCCACCCCCGCCTCCTTGACCTGTCTGTCTCCTCTCCACCTATCTCCTCCTCTATCCATCTTCTATCTGCCTCCCCCTCTCTCCCTATTTATTTCAGAATCCCCTTCCCCTCCCCCATTTCTGAAGAAGGGTCTAGGCCCGAAACGTTAGCCTTCCTGCTCCTCTGATGCTGCTTGGTCTGCTGCGTTCATCCAGCTCTACACCTTGTTATCTCGCTAAGCTGTCCAGCCAGTTCACTATTCAATCAGATTATGGTCAAATTGTGCTACAACTCCATTTACCTGTCTTTCTTCCACACTCTTAATACCTTCACCTACCTGAGAACTATCAATCTCAGCCTTGCAAAGTACAATTGACCCAGTTCCCACACAGTCTTTTGAAGAAGAAAATGCCAGATTTCTCATACCCTTCGCACAAGAAACGTGTAACTTGATTTCACTCCTCAGTGGTCTTGCTTTAACTTCAAGAATATACCTCCTTGATCTGGGTTCCCCACCAAAGAAAACAGCTTCTCTATATTTGCCCTATTGAATTCTCTTGTAGTTTTAAATCTTCAGGTCAACCGACACCAAATGGACTTTGGCAGTTCAAAAAGGCAGCTCTCCCTTACTTTCTCCAGGACAATTCGGAACTGTAGTGATTGGAACTAGGTGGGCCTCACTGACTACAAGATCCTCAATGGGGGTTGTTAACGTGGTCCAATCAGGAAGCCCTGGCTGACCGATATTAACAGGGTATTTGGTGGGCCGGGAGCGCGTACAGAAACTATGGAGCCATAAGGGGGAGAAAGATGAACTCTGTCTTAACTAACTCTTATATATTCCGTAATTAAAAATGGTGCTGGACTGTGGTGGCAATTAGCACTTTTCACTGCATTTAGGAAAAATACGTGACAATAAATTATTCATTCAGCTAAAAAAAGAATTAACAGAGGATTTAGAATCCCCTCAGTTCAGGGGACTGACTCCGAGCTGGCTGGCTACAGTCAGTGTACTGTACACAAGTAAATAAAGGGTGACTTGGTGACAGGATACCAGCCTCTGTGAAATTACTTCAGAACAGCTAAACGCTGGTCCAGCCAGCAAATCCCCCTTCCCCTAATTGTTTTTTGAAAAAAAGGCTAAACCTTCGATTTAGGCACAAAGGAAGTCATTAAATCTTTCTACAGTGAATTGCTGAACATGAACCAGAACATTATTAGGGATATGACAGCTGACCTCAACATTGTGTGCGAGGTGTCTATTCATTGACCTCTGCTGCAAAATGTGTGTGTGTGTGCGTGTTATGTACTCGTCTGTGTAGGTGAGGAGTAGATCAAGGTTGGCAGTGATAACATCTCATCCTTTCCACACCCCCTAGTGCTTCTCCCTACCACCCCACTGGATTAAATAACTCACTAACACTCAACTCTAAGGCTCACTTAATGAAGCACAACCAATTCTGTGAAGCAGGAGGAGGCTGATGGTCTCCATTCAAAATCAGAGCTTCAGAGAAGGAGAAAAGAATATAGCAATCTACAGATCAAGCATGATCACACAGTAACTGGATTGGAGCCAACATTAAGTTGGTAGCAAATGTTCTGGGGAAGGGTCACTGGACCCGAAACGTTAACTCTGTTTATTCCTTCACAGATGCTGCCAGACTTGCTGAACTTTTCCAGCAACTTCTGTTTTTGTTCCTGATTTGCAGCATCCACAGTTCTTTTGGTTTTTGTTTTGGTGACTTTAGAGACTGTCACACCCTCAATGCCAATTGTAACTAAAATAGATGTCACCAGCAACCTGAGACTGCTCAACCTGGCAATGTTGACCAATGCTGCTGTATTCCAGTTTGCAAGTGCTCTCCCAGATATCCATCTGATATAAATCCAGTCATGAATCTCTTTTTGTTTCTGTTTGAGACTTTTGAACAACTGTGCTTGCAACACAAAAAAAGTGTGCACATCACTTCATACAACCAGGAAAGTGGCTTTCAGCTCAAGGCTGTTCTGTCATTCAATTAGGCGATGGCTGTTTTCTACTTGAATTCCATTTACCTGGCCTTGCTGCCTATCCCTTAAGGCATTCTTATCCATGACAAGACTTCAGTAAGAAGGCCACTTATCAATGTGAGCGAAGTAACAGGAAAATACTTCAACTAAAAGAAACCTTGGTCTGAAAGCATCTGTGAAGAAAGAGTTAAAATTTTGTCTCAGCTATGGCTTGACTTAAGTTCTGAAGAACTGAAGAGCTCTGAAGAAGTTATATTGGTTGTACAAGACAAAAGGTATACTGTAGGAAGTCTAAGAGGAGGACGCTACTTATTTTGATGTAAATAATCACTGACATAACTATCAAAAAAATGTTTGCTGATGCCTGAAAAAATGAGTCAAAGACCTGCCTGCAGGCAAAGCATGTGGTGACACACTCACATTGAAGGCAGTTCAGAGAAGTTTTGCGAGTCTGATCCCTGGAATAAAGAAAATGTCTAATGAGGAAGGATTGGGCTTAGACCCAGCAGAGTTCAGAAGAGATGATATCGTTGAGAGGAAGTTTCTGAGTGGGCTTGACAAGTTATGCTGAAATGATGTTTCTCGTCATGAAGAATTCCAGAACTAAAGTTTCCAGCTTCAGAATAAGGTTTCTTTCAATCAACGTACGAATATATGAATTAAGAGCAGGAGTAGGCCATTCAGCCCCTTGAGCCTGCTCTGCCATTCAATAAGATCACAGCTGATCGGATTGTAATCTCAAATCCACAATCCATCTACGCCAATAACATGTCACCTCTTTCTTGATAAGAATCTATCCACCTCTGCCATAACAATATTCAAGGTCTCTGGTTCGACTATTTTCTCAGGAAGAATGTTCCAAAGACTGACCACCCTCAGAAAAGATTCTGCATAATCTCTGTTTTAAATGAATGACTGTTTTTAAACAGTGACCCCTAGTTCTACATTCTCCCATAGGAGGAAACACTCTCTCCACATCGACTCTGTTAAGCCACTTCAGGGTTTTATATGTTTCAATCAAATAGTTTCTTACTCTTCCAAACTCCAATGGATACAAACTGAGCCAGTGCAACCCTTCCTCATGGGACAACTTGCCCATTTCAAGATGTGGTCTAATAAAACTTCTCCAAACTGCCTCCAATTCATATAAAT
This sequence comes from Rhincodon typus, assembly GCF_021869965.1. Lineage (NCBI taxonomy): Eukaryota > Metazoa > Chordata > Chondrichthyes > Orectolobiformes > Rhincodontidae > Rhincodon > Rhincodon typus. Next base: position 7,651 of record NW_025974900.1, read on the forward strand.
CCTTCCTTCAATCGATTACTAAGCACAGTGAAGCAGACTATATACAATTCTCCAGACGTGGTCTCACCAGTGCCCTGTATAACTGAAAGCATAACCTTCCTTCTATTATATTCAAGTCCCCTCACGCTAAATGATAATATTCTGTTAGCTTTCCTATTTAATTGCTGTACCTGTAGATTAACTTTTTACAGCTCATGCACAAAAAACCCCCAGAACCCTGTGTATCTCCCAGCTCTGCAATCTCTCGCATTTGAATAAAATTCTTCTTCCTGCCAAAATGGACAATTTAGCATTTTCATATTGTATACTCTATTTGCATATCTTTGTCCACTTACTTAACCTATCAAATCTTTGACACCTCCTTGTGTCACATCTTCACAACTTACATTCCTATCCAACTTTGCATCATCAAGTTTGACAATCATGCCTTCCGTCCCTTCATCTAAGTTATTTATATCAACTATAAACAGCTGAAGCCGAGTAGCTAGCCACGTGGCACACTAATTGTTACAACTTGCTAACTTGAAAATGTCTCATTTATTCAGAGATAGTAGGAACTGCAGATGCTGGACAATCTGAGATAAC
>NW_025974901.1:0-8234 GCF_021869965.1 Rhincodon typus
TTGATGCCCAGTGGTCGTAGGAGTCTTGCAGTCAGTTCAGACGTGTTCCTGCTGTAAGGTAACTTGATGAGTGTTTCGGGGCGTGTAGTGTCTTCCTGGTGTCGTTCGTGTGATAGGCATCTTCTGACCCAGTTTTTCGGGTATCCATTGTCTTTGAATACTTGGAAGAGGTACTCTTCTTCTTTTTGGCATAATGCAACATCTGCGGAACAACAAACTGGCTCGGTGAGCCAACCAACCACAAGAAGATGGTATGTCACCGCGTCTAAGCATTGTGCTGTAGCGAGGCAAATATTTAGCTGTTCAGCAGAATTACAGACAGGAAATTCATTTTTTCCAACATGATGGGAGTCTTTACGTAACAGAGGTTATGTAAGTAATCTTTTCACATATATAGTCATACTCCATCTTGTGTCTCCTGAGCACTTTATCTGTCATTGTACATGCACTGAAGGTGCTTTCATAGAATCCCTACGGTGTAGAAACAGGCCCTATGGCCCAACAAGTCCACACCGAACCTCAGAGCATTCCACCAAGACCCATTCCCCTGTAGCTCACCTATTGTACACATCCCTGAACACTATGGGCAATTTAGCATGGACAATTTACCTAACCTGCACATCTTCGGACTGTGGGAGGTAACCGGAGCACCCGGAGGAAACCCACGTAGACACGGGGAGAATGTGCAAACTCCACACAGACAGTCGCCCAGGGGTGGAATCGAACCCAGGTGAGGCAGCAGTGCTAACCACTGAGCTACCGTGCCGTCCTTTGTTTCTTCTGCGTGTCTTTTTGCCTGACTCTTACCTTCTGGGTGGTATGACGTAGTGGAATTGACGTAGTGGAGCGAGAGTCAGGCTGCAAAAACATGTGCTCATCTTCAAAAGTGAAGGAAAACAGGCAAAGACAGTTGAGCTTTTCTTTCAGAATATTCTGAAATATCTCCTTAAATCTCTGCTGTACTGAGCCAACTCTTCAACTAATTTTTCATTTCACATCATTCCTAATTTTGATCTGAAACCATTGTACTTTTCAGGTTTGAAACGCTTGTCTTGGATCCAACCTTTGCTTCTTCAGAGTAAACGCAAAACTCTGATCAGCACCGTAACTCTCAGAAATAGCTGCAATCCAAAGGACGGATGCTTTGGAGCTGAGCTTCGCAGCCAGTACGCTATTAGGCACAGGTGGGGATCGAGCCCACGATCTTTGGTTTACGAGACCAACGCCTTCCCACTTGGCCACTGCGCCCTGTTTAGGGTGCTGTTTAAACTGTTTTCCTCTATCGGTTTGTTAACTATGTGCGTTTGTTTGAAATTGTTGGAAAAGTAAGATAAACTGACAAATTACTTGATGTTAAAATACACAACGGGATGATCAAGAGAGAACAGTAAATGATTGAGTTAAGAAAAATTTGGAAGTCATTGTAAACGATTTGGTTCAACCCATACAGGAATCAGATTGCAAAAACTGAATGTGAAATTCTTGCTGCAGTTGTCTTGGCTTCAATGAGCACACAACTGCAGATCATTGCAGCAACGATTTCCGAGCACAGAGAAGGAAATACTTGCTTGCGAGTTCGCGTCAGGAATGTTCACTGGATTCATCCCAGGGATGTGAGGGCTGTCCTCCAGGCGCATACAAATAATATCAGTCAGTGCGCTATAGAGTTTAGAATGATGAGAGATGGGGAAAATATGTTCATTCACAAAATAATCATTTGGTAGAATTCAATACAGAGAGGCACAAAGTGATGCACAAACGGGACATCTACATAGAAAGACGATACACTATAAATAGGAGGTCCTTCTTTTAAAAAAAAGTGCCAATTTCAGTTTCACTCTGACATTTGGTGAAGGTTATAAACTGCCCTTACCCAGTCTGCAATGGAAGTGACTCGAGCCCCACAGGGAGGTAGTTGAATATCAGTTACCTTTCGAAATAGCTGAGAGTCAGTTGGGTCTCAGGGATTTAGGGATGTTGGCATTACAAGCCATTCCCACATTCCATGAAAGTACCAAAGAAGTCAGTCAAGAGCTTTTGGTCCCCATAGAGACGATGTCCATGATGTGGTTAGACAATAATTTGGGTTAGTTGAGTTTATAAATGGAGAAATCGTGTTAATTAAATGAATAGATCATCGTACAACTGCAATATCTGCAGTTCAGTCTCAGTTCGAGCAACGTATGTAATCTTTGTCCGTCACTCTTCACCAAAACGAGAGAGATTAGAAAAGATGCAGACGATTTTGTCTGAATGGTGGACAGGATGCAGGATGACATTCCCGAGATGTTGGAAACGTTGGAAAAGCTGCACTTGAGGTCGGGAAAATTGGGAAGTAAACTAACGGAGATTTCCCTGACGATGCGAGGTTTAGTTTGTTTATATTTGCGGAACATCCCCTCTTTCGGGGGAATCAAGGTCAAGAGGTCAGAGATTCAAAAATATCAGTGAATGATAAAGAAAACATTGGAGTCGAATTTCTTTGACTCAGAGGGTTACTTAAGTCGGCAACGATTTTTCAGAAATAAAAGTAGAAGCTGATTCCTGAGTGTTTTAAAAGATATATGAGCAAACATACAAAGAGTGAATTTAACAAGGGGAGAGAGTCAGTGTCCAGGTCTGAGGAGAATGGGTGCCGGATACTGGGTGGCAGGGCAGGACGGGGCAGGGCTTGGCAGGGAAATCAATTCGAATTTGAATGACTTTAGGTGCAATGCAATGTCGTGAACAGATGATTCAGACTGAGTGTGAAAACGCTCATGGTTTTGAAAAGTGCGGCATATTATTCAAAGTGAAGCCCGTTGTAAATTGTGACACAACTGGTCATGATTTTCAAAAACAGATAAAGGAAATTTAGATGTAAATAAATTTTGTGAACGCGTGCAGCTGAATAGCATTGACTGTAAAAATATTTCATGGTTTTGAAATGTTTGGCATATGTTTCCCCGTGAAGCATTATCAATGGAATTGAGATTTTTTTTTTCAATTGGTAAGGAAAGTCATCCCCTAATAATTAGGAAGTGAACCAGCTCTTGGAGACACAATTCCTGCTTTTATCTAGCAGGTTCAAGTTCCACCAGACTTGTGTTTTCATTCCTTTTCCATGTAGATAATATTCTAACGTCAAACGGAGACGTGAAAAAGCGGGAGTTTGACGAAATTAAGTCAGAAGAAATATTCATGCAAATATAATTGATTCCTTCCCGCTAGTGGTTAGGATTCGGCCGCGGCCTATCTCCGTTCCTGTTCAGGGAATCAGGATTTATTGTTCTTGATAGTGACAACAGCAGAAGCGAAGCAACTGTGACAGGAATCTTTGCAACGTCTCGGATCAGTTAATGATCCCGAGAACATGAGTCAATGCCCCAGATTCTTAAAGACGACGGTCTCTGCTCAGTGGGACAGTTCATCTTTAATTCTCCATGATTCCACTTCCCAAAGTGTTTCTAAAGATTCACCAAGCTGAGACTGGGTTTTCCATTTTGTTTCCTTGCCATTGCCAGGAACTGCATGATTGGGTCGGTGGGTTTGGGAAATGGAAAGGTGTCCATGAGCAGCTTGTGGGACTATTTCAGCTTCCACTCCTTTAATGATGCTGGGACATTCACTCTGATGTTCTTGATAGCATTTACTGATTTTAGACTGTGAGAGGATTCTCGTTCGTGTGCAACAGAAATTCAAACCTCATCGCGGCTTCAGGCCAATGAGAAATAGTAATTTGGAAGTATAAAGAAGTCATGAACTGCACTCCACCGGAGAGAAAACTACAATCTCCTGATCCCTAAACAGACGTCATTACGTTATCCATTGTGTTACCCCGAACAGAGCTGAAGAAAGCCAGTCAGGTTTGTTTGAAACCAAGAACATTAGGTTTCTAATGATGCAAATGCAGGAATACAGTCAGTCACTTGTTTTGTCGTTTACTCACAAGAACATTTGTGAAAAATGCCTGAGCATATCTGTATTGGAATCTACCCCCACTCCAATACCACAACCAAATCGCTTATTTCTCGTTGTGCCTGATGGAGGTTTGAGAGTAATTCCTGGATCCACCCTGTGACACACAGACTGGACTCAATCTCCCCATTTCAGATCAGAATGTATCAATGAGAAAGTTAAATGGCAAGAAGAGAGAGGCTGAAAGAATGAAGTGGAGAAGGGCAGGATGAGGGAGAAAAAGGACAGACAAACGGGTGGAGAGTGAAAAAAGATGATTGGGGACACGCGGAGAGAGCGGGGAGAAAAGATGCAGAAAGTGCGCGACCTTTCTACCTCCGGTTTACGTAATAATTTCTCATTGAGGTATGATCACTTCACGTAATTCTGCACAGCAATGTCTCTGTCCACTGTGGGCTTGTGGTGCAACGGTAGCGCATCTGATTCCAGATCAGAAAGTTGTGTGTTTAAATCACGTCAAGCTCATGGCCTCTCGGCTCAGTAAAGTGCTTCTTCTTTATATCGAAGCAGAGCTTGTTGTTTGGGGGTGTTGCTTGATAGTGTTTCTCCTTTTCAGTAGCTGTTCAATTGCGCATGGTACTTTCCTGTTCGTTTTATATTGGGAACACTGCTGCAGGGATGTTGTTTGCCCAAACACAAAGTGTTCATCGTGGGGTTGAAACACACAACCACCGCCCCCTGGGCAGCCACTTCATTCAGTCAGTAACAATGCCATGCTGCTAACATTATACAGATATTTTCTCACTTAATTTGTTAACACGCAACTTTACGTTTCAATCTATAAGGAGATTTCAGCTCCTCTTGTTAAAGCAGATGGCAGTGAGTTCAGGAAGAAATGTTTCAAATGAACAACAATTCCTTTTACAGTTGGAATTATCTTTACTGAACAGCAGGAGAGGAAACTGCAGTCCCACAGCCCCTCTTCACATTAACGGTGAGGCTGAACTTTACAGACTGTATCGGTAAAATGCAATGGCAGCCAATGAGTTCAGTTCCAATGCTGGTTGGTGCTGTCCGCTTCCTGATTGTTGTGTGAGTTACAGGCAAAGTCTCCAGGAAATATATATCATGTGGATGTATTGCCAGGACAACAGAACAATGAGTCGAAAGTCATGAACCTGAAAATCGCCTAATTTTGAAATTCAAGAAATAGGACGCACTGAAGATGCATCGGATCTTCACGATCTCCCCGAACTCTCTGTGACGAACAGAATCCAAGCGAGTATGATCTTTTTGCGAAGATTACAGCAGAGAACTGAGAGGACTCCAACTGAAGGTTTTCCAAGACACTGAAGATTTCTTCTTCCTGTGTGACAGGTTTTATTTTGATCAAAGAAATGCTTATTCGCGGGTAGGGAGGGACAGGATTGTGAGTATTCCCAGTATTTTCTAAGTGTAAAGGCAAGACTCTGTAAAAACAACAAAAGTGAAAGTCTGTGACAGACTGAGAGGCACATTTAATTCACTGACACAAGGAATAAGGAACAAGGCAGAAGAAATGCTGATGAACCAACTTTCACTGTTAAGTTGTAGCTTCTTTAATGTTCTCGTTGTTAGGAAGGAGCTTTCTACACTGGAGCCTTGGTTTAAAATTCAGACAGAGAATGACTCCATGTTGCTGTTGTGTGAGTAGTCACAGTGGACAGGGCTTCTTAACAAAGATAAACCAGGCCGTTGAGTGTTTGTGGGGTGGTGCTGGCAGTCGGTCTTACTTAGAATGACTTTCAATTCAGTTTGGAAGAATCCAAAATGTTATCGGTGGAAAACAAATGCGGAGGGAGTGGAGTGAAAGGGCCGTGATTAGCTACAAGGCGTGACAGCGTGAAACTGAGACTATAATGTTATCCAAGTCCACCCCCCAAACAATGCTGGACCTATCGATAAAATAAGACCATGGACAAATTGATGGAGGAGCAGTAGGAATAAATTCGGAGCAGAAATAGTCGACCCAACGAGTCTGCTGCATCTTTCAATGATAATCTTCAACTCCATTCTGCTGCCTGACCTGGATAACTCTTGACCATCTTACTGATTAGACGTCTGTCTAGCTCAGTTTGACAATACCCAACAATCCAGCCTCAACAGCCGTCTGCGGGAAAGAATTCCACAAGTTCACTAGCCCCTGAGTGAGAAATTCCTCCTCATATCCGAATTAAATGGGCTAAACCTTATTCGGATATGATGTCCTATAGTCCTTCTCTCTCGTGCTCAGGGAAACCATTTGTCCATATCTACGCTGTCAAGGCCCCGAAGAATATTGAATGTTAATAAATGCTGTTAAATGGTTATAAACTCCATTCAGCCTCCCGTGTTCCAAGGAGAACAGTCCCAGCCTAACCAAACATTCTGCAAAGTTTCATCTTATCCAGTCCCGGCAACATTCTTGTAAATCTCCGCTGCAACCTGCAGAGTTCTTGAATATTTTTAAGGCAGATAGAGAGATATTGTGCTGAGCAAAGGTTATCAAGTTTTTCAGGGATTGACCGGAATAGGGATTTAGGATTAGAATCCGATTGACCCTGCATATATAGAATGTTAGGTCACTGAATTTCTCTGATTCCAGGGCTGGGAACTGGGGTTAAATGACCTTCTGCAGCAATGGTTACTTCCTTGTGTGAGGAAACTGCTGATGCAACCAATATAAAACTCGATTTCCAATTGACCGCAGCCCAGAAGAATTACTTCATTTCCATCCGAATATTAATTACATTTGCCAAGTGAACATAAGAAAGTAATGTTTTTATTTTGGAACATAACAAATATAATGTAGCCACTCAGCCCATTGAACCTGCCTCGCTGATCAATGAAATTATGTATGAACTCCTGCTTCACTGCCATTTTTCTGCACTATCCCATGATTTCTTAATATGTTTAATCTATCGAAATCTATCAACCTCAGTTTTGTATACTCTGAATGCTGGACATTGAAATCCTCCATGGCCCTGAATTCGATAGATTTTGTCCACTCATTTCAGTATGCTATTTGATGAGTATTTCTGTTGTGTTTCTGGTGCTGCTCCTGGTATGCCCTCCAGCAGTGTGCTTATTGTACGTTTCCTGGTGCCTCGTTGTTAAGCGCCATGGTCGTATAATGGCCAATATTCTGCATATAGCCACAACAGGTCGACTCGAATCCGAATCACAGCAGCGTTTGTTTTCCCTTTTATTTTCTCTTAATATATGCAATAGTAACACAGTAGAGGATCAATTAATATTGCAAGAACGCGTACAGAGGCGTGTGAAGTGCCGACGTTGTGGTGACATTTGTGCAATGGTTAGAGATTACCTTGATTCAGGCGATAAGCATGTGGAATCTGTTCATGTCGAAATGAGGAACAATGAGGGAAAGAAGTCACCAGTGGGTGTAGTCTACAAGCCTACTAACAGTAACCACAACATGAAAACAAACGTATAAAAAACAGGTATTGTGTGTGACAGATAAAGGGACGACAATAATCATGGGTGACCTTAATTTCCCCCCTCCCACTCCCAGCTCCATTGCAAATAAAGTTTACAGAACCATAAACAATATATCAAATATGTCCCATAGAACAACACTGGACATATCCTGGACTTTGATTAATTTACACGTACTTAGTTTCTTTCATTGTGAACTATTGGAAAGGAGACCATTTTTTGCCAGAAAAATAAATATGTCATTCACCTTTGTTTGCTTCATGCTCAAGAACACTCAAGTTCCTTTGTACCCCTTTTTTTGGAAATTTCTCTCGATTTTAATAGTAGTCTACCTTTTGACTCTTCCTACCAAAGGACAAGAACTCATACTGCCGACATGAAACTGCATGAGCCAAGTTTTTGTCCACTCACTCAACTTATCTATATCCCTTTGCAGATTCACATATCCTCATCACAACATGCCCTCTGCCTATTTCGTATCTTCTGCAAAACTGAACACATTGCACTCTGGCACTTCCTCCAAGTCATTAATACAGAGATAAATAATTGCAGCCCAATGACTGACCATTCTGACACTCCACAAATCATATCTTTCCAACTTGAAAAATACCCATTAATCCCGATTCTGTATTTTATGTTAATTAAACAATGGGCAGCCCATGCTCATTTATACCTAACAGCGTAAACCCCTACCTTGTGCAATGACCTGAGATATGGCTCCTTATTGAGCGCCTGTTAAAAATTCAAATGCACTTCATCTGCCGTTTGCCTTTATCAACTGTGCTTGTAATATTACCAAAGAAGTCTGGCAAAATTATCAAGTGTGATTTGCCTTTCAACAAACGATGTTGACTGTGTTT
>NW_025974902.1:0-610 GCF_021869965.1 Rhincodon typus
CTCTCCCACGCGCACACCCACACACACTCTCTCCCACGCGCACACCCGCACACACTCTCTCCCACGCACACACACGCACACACTCTCTCCCACGCACACACACGCACACACTCTCTCCCACGCGCACACACACATACACACTCTCTCCCCCGCACACACACACACTCTTCTGCTCTCAAACACACACTCACATGATCTCTCCCCTGCACACACAACATACACACACACACACTCTCCCACGCACACACAACACACACATACTCTCCCCCACCCCCACACACACACACACTCTCCCGTGCATACACACACACATCCTCTCCCGTGCATACACACACACATCCTCTCCCACGCATACACACACACATCCTCTCCCACGCATACACACACACATCCTCTCCCACGCATGCACACACACACACTCTCCCCCGCACACACACACACTCACACTCTCTCCCCTGCACACACACACACGCTCATGCTCACAAGCATACACACACACACGCTAACCCCACACATACACACACTCTCGCGCACACACACACTCTCACACATACACACTCTCCCACACGCACCCACACACACTCTCCCACGTGCACCCACACACACACAC
>NW_025974902.1:710-1476 GCF_021869965.1 Rhincodon typus
CACACACACACACTCTCTCCCACGCACATGCACACACACACACTCCCTCCCCCACGCACACACTGTCTCCCCCGCACACACACACACTCTCTCTTCCCTGCACACACACACACACTCTCCCCTGCACACACACACGTACACACTCTCCCCCACACACGCACACACTCTCTCCCACGTGCGCGCACACACACAGTCTCACACATACACACTCTCCCACACGCACCCACACACACTCTCCCACGTGCACCCACACACACACTGTCTCCCCTGCACACACCACACGCTCCTGCTCACAAGCATACACACACACACTCTCACCCGCACACATACACACTCTCACCCGCACACATACACTTACACACACTCTCTCTCGCGCGCGCACACACTCTCCCACACACACACACATACTCTCCCCCGCACACACACACAGACATACACACTCTCTCCCACACATTCACACACACACACCCCCGCACACACACAACACATACACTTTCTCCTCGTACACACACACTCTCTCCCTGTGCACACAACACACACACACACTCTCCCCGCACACACAACACACACACACACTCTCCCCGCACATACAACACACACACACACTCTCCCACGTGCGCACATGCACACACATTCTCTCCCATGTGTGCACACACACTCTCTCCCCTGCACACACACACATGCTCCTGCTCAAACACACACACACTCTCACCCGCACACATAAACTTACACACACACACACTCTCTCCCACGCACACACTCACAC
>NW_025974902.1:1576-8234 GCF_021869965.1 Rhincodon typus
CACACTCTCTCCCCCGCACACACACACACTCTCTCCCGCGCGCGCGCACACACACTCTCTCTCTCGTGCACACACACACACACACACTCTCTCTCGCGCGCACACACACACACACACACTCTCTCACCCGCACACATACACTTACGCGCGCGCACACACACTCCCCCGCACACACACACAGACTCTTTGCCACGTGTACACCTACACACACTCGTTCATGCACACACACACATGCACACTCTCCCCCGCACACACACTCTCTCCCCTGCACACACACACACTCTCTCTCATGTGCACACACACACTCTCTCCCACGCGCACACACACACAGACATACACACTCTCTCCCATGCATACACACATACACACACAGCCTCTCCCAAGCGCACGCGCGCACACACACACTAACACACACTTTCCCACGCATACACACACACATCCTCTCCCATGCACACACACAGAGTCTCCTATGCATACACACACACACACAAAGCAATGCAAGCCCAAGAGGAGTTTGGAAAGGAATGAGGGGAACTCAAGAAAGCAATTGAAGATCAAACTGGGGGCATGAGATAACACTGGCAGGCAAGATTAGGGAGAATCCCAAGATATTATACAAGTACGTCAACAGAGAGAGAGTAGGGCCAACTGGGGATGTGTGTGTGTGGTCAGAGGATATCAGTAAAAGATCAAATGAGTTCTACGCATCTGTCTTCACTCAGAGAAGGAGAATGCAGTAACTGGATTCGAGAAGATGGACAGTGAGGTTCTTGAGCATTTTAACATAGGGGGCGAGGAGGTTTTGGAGGTTTTGGCAGGTTTAAAAGTGGATCAATCCCCAGCTCCAGATGAGTTGTATCCGAGGCTACTGTGAGAGACAAGAGGAAATTACAGAGGTCTTAACCTAAATTTTGAATTTCTCTGTGGCCACAGGGTAGGCATCAGAGGACTGGTAAGAATAAGAATGGTGCTGCCAAATTTACATCCCCGTGATTGTCTAGAAGATACAGGGAAGATTAAACAGAAAAAGAAAGCTTATGATAGTCACAAAAAAACTCAACACTGCAGATCGCCAGGAGTATAGGAAGTCCAGGGATTAAGTAAAAAATGAAACAAGAAAATCAAAGAGAGAGCACGAGAAAATATTAGCAAGTAAGATAAAGGTAAACCCAAAGTTTTTTTAACCAGCAAGTAAAGAGCAAAAGGACAATGAAGGAAGAAGCGGGACTGATGAGAGATGAAGAAGGGAACTTGTGTGAAGATGCAGAGGAGATGCAGATATAGAAAGAATTTTAAATGAATTTTTTGTCTTCATATTCATAAAGGAAAGGGATGATGTGGATGTAGTAATCCAAGAACAGCAGTGTGAAATATTGGACAAATAAACATGACAAGACAGGAAGTGTTAGAATCCTTGACAGTGAATAGGTTGCCAGGGCCGGATGGATTGTTCCCTAGGATATTGAAAGAGGTCAGGGAGAAAATAGCAGATGCTCGAGGATTATTTTCCAATCCTCAGCGGACACATGTGCGGTGCTGGAGGACGACAAAAGTGATTTTGTTGTTTAAAAAGGGTACATAGGAAATGCCAATTATATGCCAGTTAGTCTTACTTCGGTAGAACAAAAAGAACAAAGAAAATTACAGCACAGGAACAGGCCCTTCGGCCCTACAAGCCTGCGCCCATCCAGATCCTATATCTAAACCTGTCGCCTATTTTCCAAGGATCTGTATTCCTTCTCTCCCTGCCCATTCATTATCTGTCTAGATACAGCTTAAATGACGCTATCGTGCCAGCCTCTACCACCTCCGCTGGCAATGCGTTCCAGGCACACACCACCCTCTGCGTAAAGAACCTTCCACGCAAATCTCCCTTAAACTTTTACCCTCTCACCTTGAAATCATGACCCCTAGTAATTGAGTGCCCAACTCTGGGGAAAAAGCTTCTTGCTATCCACCCTGTCTATACCTCTCATGATTTTGTAGACCTCAATCAGGTCCCCCCTCAACCTCCGTCTTTCTAAAGTAAATAGTCCTAATCTACTCAACCTCTCTTCAGAGCTACTGCCCTCCATACCAAGCAACATCCTGGTGAACCTCCTCTGCACCCTCTCCAAAGCATCCACATCCTTTTAGTAATGTGGCGAACAGAACTGTATGCAGTATTCCAAATGTGGTCAAACCAAAGTCCTATAAAACTGTAACATGACCTGCCAACTCTTGTACTCAATACCCCGTCCGATGAATGAAAGCATGCCGTATGCCTTCTTGACCACTCTATCCACCTGCGTTGCCACCATCAGGGTACAATGGACCTGAACACCCAGATCTCTCTGTGAATCAATTTTCCCCAGGAATTTTTCATTTACCGTATAGTTTGCTCTTGAATTGAATCTTCCAAAATGCATCACCTCACATTTGCCTGGATTGAATTCCATTTGCCATTTCTCTGCCCAACGCTCCAATCTATCTATATTCTGCTGTATTCTCCAACAGTCCCCTTCACTGTCTGCTACTCCACCAATATTAGTGTCATCTAAAAATGCTAATCAGACCATCTCTACCTTCCTCCAGATCATTTATGTATATCACAAACAACAGTGGTCCCAACACGGATCCCTGTGGAACACCACTGGTCACAGTTCTCCACTTTGAGAAACTCCCTTCCACTACAACTCTGTCTCTTGTTGCCCAGCCAGTTCTCTAATCTAGCTAGTACACCCTGGACCCCATGCGACTTCACTTTCTCCATCAGCCTACCATGGGGAACCTTATCAAACGCCTTACTGAAGTCCATGTATATACATCTACAGCCCTTCCCTAGTCTCTCAACTTTGACATTTCCTCAAAGAATTCTAGCAAGTTGGTAAGACATGACCTTCCCTGCACAAAACCATGCTGCCTATCACGAATAAGCCCATTTTCTTCCAAATGTAAATAGATCCTATCGCTCAGTATCTTCTCCAGCAGCTTCCCCACCACTGACGTCAGGCTCACCGGTCTATAATTATCTGGATTATCCTTGCTACCCTTCTTAAACAAGGGAACAACATTAGCAATTCTCCAGTCCTCCGGGACCTCACCTGTGCTCAAGGATGCTGCAAAGATATCTGTTAAGGCCCCAGCTATTTCTTCTCTCGCTTCCCTCAGCAACCTGGGATAGATTCCATCCGGACCTGGGGACTTGTCCAGCCTAATGCCTTTTAGAATACCCAACACTTCCCCCCTCCTTATGCCGACTTGACCTAGAGTAATCAAACATATATCCCTAACCTCAACATCCGTCATGTCCCTCTCCTCGGTGAATACCGACACAAAGTACTCATTAAGAATCTCACTCATTTTCTCTGACTCCTCGCATAACTTCCCTCCTTTGTCCTTGAGTGGGCCAACCCTTTCTCTAGGTACCCCCTTGCTCCTTATGTATGAATAAAAGGGGATTTGGGATTTTCCTTAACCCTGTTTGACAAAGATATTTCATGACCCCTTTTAGCCCTCTTAATTACTCATTTCAGATTATTTCAGATTGGTCCTACTTTCCCGATATTCTTCCAAAGCTTTGTCTGTTTTCAGTTGCCTAGACCTTATGTATACTTCCTTTTTCCTCTTTGCTAGTCTCACAATTTCACCTGTTATCCATGGTTCCCTAATCTTGCCCTTTCTATCCCTCATTTTCACAGGGACATGTCTGTCCTGCACTCTAATCAACCATTCTTTGAAAGCCTCCCACATATCAAATGTGGATTTACCCTCAAACAGCTGCTCCCAATCCATATTCCCCAGCTCCTGCCAAATTTTGCTATAGTTGGCCTTCCCCCACTCTTCCTTTAGGACCACTCTCGTCCTTGTCCATCAGTATTCTAGAACTTACGGAATTTTGATCACTATTCCCAAAGTAATCCCCAACTGAAACTTCAAACACCGAGCCGGGCTTATTCCCCAACACCAGGTCCAGTATGGCCCCTTCCCGAGTTGGACTATGTACATACTGCTCTAGAAAACCCTCCTGGATGCTCCTTATAAATTCTGCTCCATCTAAACCCCTAACACTAAGTGAATCCCAGTCAATGTTGGGAAAATTAAAATCTCCCATCACCACCATAGTGCCCTCCTTCAACACAGCTGTGATGTCCTCTTTGATCAGTAATACAACTCCTCCACCCCTTTTACCTCCCTCTCTATCTCGCCTGAAACATCTATATCCTGGGATATTTAGTTGCCAATCTTGCCCTTCCCTCAACCAAGTCTCAGTAATAGCAATAACATCATACTCCCAGGTACCAATCCAAGCCCTAAGTTCATCTGCCTTACCGACTACGCTTCTCGCATTAAAACAAATGCAGCTCAGACCACCTGTCCCTTTGCGTTCATCATCTGCTCTCTGCCTACTCTTCCCCTTAGTCACACTGACTTCATTATCTAGTTCCTTACAGGCTTTAGTTACTACCTCCTTACTGTCCACTAACCTCCTCATTTGGTTCCCATCACCCTGCCACATTAGTTTAATTCCTCCCCAACAGCGTTAGCAGAAGCACCCCCTAGGACATTGGTTCCAGTCCTGCCCAGGTGTAGACCGTCCGATTTGTAATAGTCCCACCTCCCCCAGAACCGGTCCCAATGTCCCAAAAATCTGAACCCCTCCCTTCTGCACCATCTCTCAAGCCACTCATTTATCCTGCCTATTCTTTCATTTCTACTCTGACTGGCACGTGGCACTGGTAGCACACCTGAGATTACTACCTCTGAGGTCCTACTTTTTAACTTGGCTCCTAACTCCCTAAATTCTGCTTGTAGGACCTCATCCTGTTTATTACCTATATCATTGGTACCTATATGCAACACGACAGCTGGCTGTTCACCCTCCCCCTTCAGAATGTCCTGCAGTCGATCTGAGACATCCCTGACCGGTGCACCTGGGAGGCAACACACCATTCGGGAGTCTCGTTTTTGACCACAGAACTGCCTATCTACTTCCCTTACAATCAAATTGCCTATGACTATAGCCCTTCCACTCTTTTTCCCCCCCTTCTGTACAGCAGAACCAGCCACGGTGCCATGAACCTGGCTACTGCTTCCTTCATCTGGTGAGCCATCTCCCCCAACAGTATCCAAAACGGTATACCTGTTTTGGAGGGAGATGACCGCAGGGGACACCTGCACTGCCTTCCTGCTTTTTCTCTGCCTTTTGGTCACCCATTCCCATTCTCCCTCAGCAATCCTAATCTGCGGTGTGACCAACTTGCTATACGTGCTATCCACGACTTCCTCAGCAAAGCGAATGCTCCAAAGTGAGTCCATCTGCAGCTCCAGAGCCGTCATGTGGTCTAACAAGAGCTGCAACTGGACACACTTCCTGCACGTGTAGGAGTCAGGGACATCAGCCGCGTCCCTGAGCTCCCACATTGAGCAAGAAGAGCATAACACAGGTCTGGGATCTCCTGTCATTTTTACTCTTAAGCTTAGCTTGGTCCTACTATAATATCAAATAATAGATAAATGAAATGAAAAAAGTTTTTACCAATCACTCTACTTACCAGCACACGATAAAAAAAACAAAAAGAAAAACCTTACCTTATCAGCACACCACAGAGTCTTTTTTTTTGGTCAGAGGAGAAGGGCGGGCAGGTGGGTAGTGGGCAAATTGTTAGAATCACCTGAGAGATCAGATAAACTGTCACTCAGAGAAGAGGACTACTCAAGGATAGTCAGCATGACTTTGCTAAGGGAAGGTCACGCCTTACAAATTTGATTGAATGCTTTGAGGAAGTGACAAGGAAGATCGAGTGGATAGTGCGGTGGATCTTGTCTACATGGATTTTTGTAAGGCATTTGACAAGGTCCCACATGGCAGACAGGTCGAAAAAGTAAAAGGCTATGGAAATGTGATATGTTGAATTGAATCCAAAGTTGGCTTAGTAACAGAAACAAAGGGCAATTGTCGATGGAAAGCTGTTTCAAGTGATGTTCCACAGGGCTCGGTGTTGGGATTTCTGCTGTTTGTTTTATACATTAACAATTTGAACTTGAACTTGGGGTCACAATTGGCAAATTTGCAGATGACACAAAAATTTGCTGCGTAGCAGATCGCATAGAGGGTAGCTTTTGTTTTAAATTCATTCATGGGATGAGGGCATTGCTGGCTAGGATAACATTTATTGTCCATCCCTAATTGTCCAGAGGGCAGTTTCCTTCCCTAAAGGACGTTAGTGTACGAGATGGGTTTCATGGTCATCATTAGACTCGTAATTCCAGATATTTACTTAATTCAAATTCTACCATCTGCCATGGTGGGATTCAAACACTGAGTTACCTGGGTCTCTAGATTAACAGTCCAATGATAAGACCACTAGGCCATCGCTGCCCTTGGGTTGTAAGCTCCAAAATGAGGCAGATGGGTTGGCGCAGTGGGCAGGAAAGTGGCAAATAGAGTTCAACTCCGAAAACTGTGAGGTAACACATGTAGGGAGATCAAACAGTAAAAGGGAATACACAATGAATGGGAACATACTGTCTGAGGTGGATGAAGTGAGAGATCTTGATGTGGAAGTGCACAGGTCTTTAAAGGTACCAGTTCAGGAACATCAGGTTGTAAAGAACATAGAACATAGAATATTACAGCGCAGTACAGGCCCTTCGGCCCTCGATGTTGCGCCGACCT
>NW_025974903.1:0-1747 GCF_021869965.1 Rhincodon typus
AAGAAAATTTTCTGAAGAAGGGTCTAGGCCCGAAACATCAGCTTTCCTGCTCCTCTGATGCTGCTTGGCCTGCTGTGTTCATCCAGCTCTACACCTTGTTATGGAGACAGAACTTATTTGTTTTGTGGATTAATTGGGAAACTGGAACTTTTAACTAATTTTCCTTCAAGGATCCTATTTTTGCAATGTGAATGTCACTGACAAGGTGGATATTTTTCTCCCCTCCAATATCCCTTGAGTAGATGGTGGTGAGCCCTTCTTAAACCACTGGGCTGGAAGTGATGTAATTAATGGTAGGGCCCTGGGAAGTGTTGCTGAACAAAGAGACCTAGGAGTACATATGCAGAGTTCCTAGAAAGTGGAGTCACAGGTAGACAGGGTGTTGAAGAAGGTCCTTAGCATGCTTGCCTTCATTGGTCAGAGCATTGAGTACAGGAGTTAGGATATCATGCAAGCTGATACAGGAAATTGGTTAGGCCACATTTAGAGCATCGGAGGCTGATGGGGTGACCTTATAGAAGTTTATAAAATCTTAAGGGACATGGATAGGGTGAATAGCCAAGGTCTTATTCCCAGGATAGGCGAGTCCAGAACTGGAGAGCATAGGTTTAAGGTAAGAGGAGAAAGATTTAAAAAGGACCTGAAGGGTAACTTTTTCATGCAGAGGGTGGTACGTGTATGGAATAAGCTGCCAGAGGAAGTGGTAGAGGCAGGTACAATTACAACATTTAAAAGGCATCTGGATGCGTTTATGAATAGGAAGGGTTTAGAGGGATTTGGGCCAAATGCTGGTAAATGGGACTAGGTCAGGTTGGGACATCTGGTTGATGTGGAAGAGTCAGATCAAAGGATCTGTTTGTGTGCTGGATGACTCTATGACTCTATGGCACTGCAGTCTATGTGGTGAGGGAACACCCACGGTGTGGGTTGGGAGGAGTTCTAGGCTTTTGTCATGATCATAGTGAAGAGATAGTCATATTGCTCCAAGTCAGGATGGAGTGTGGCTTGGAGCAGAACCTTTACATTTTTGTGTTCCCATGTATCTATGACATATGTATCAGAAGAATTGGACAGGAATATCAAGTAAGTTAAATTGAAGAAATCATAGAATCCCTACAGTGTAGAAATAGGTCAAGAAGTCCATACTGACTCTCCAAAGAGTATCCCAACTAGACTCACTCCCCCCCAACGTACCCCTGTATTTCCCATGGCTAATCCACTTAACCTACACATTCCTGGACACTACAGGTAATTTAGCATGGCCAACCCACCTAACCTGCACATCCTTGGAAAGTGGGAGGAAGCCCACACAGACACAGGGAGAATGCGCAAACTCCACACAGACAGTCACCTGAGGCTAAGAATTGAGGCCAGGTCCCTGGTGCTGTGAGGCAGCAGTACTAACCACTGAGCCACCATGCCACCCCAAATATTGTGGTATTCTATGGCTCTACAAGGTAAAAAAAAGTGTGCACAAAACCTACATGCAATTTAAATAATTACAATTTGTTTGTCAGCCTGCAGTTAAATTGTTAGTGTGCTGTCATGTTCAATTGCCCTTTGTTTGACTACGTGACTCTGTTTACTTTTGATCCTCACAATTCTCACTTTGTTAAGCCTGTTTTTATTCTTTCTTGGAATGTGGTCACTGCAGGAGAAGTCAGCAATTGTCCATCTTGAATTATCCTTGAATTAAATGACACTTTTTAACATGCACCTTCTGGGATGTGGGCGTTACTGGCTGGCC
>NW_025974903.1:1847-8234 GCF_021869965.1 Rhincodon typus
CTGAAGGTAACAAAGACAGAAGTTGCTGAAAAAGCCCAGCAGGTCTGGCAGCAACTGTGTAGAAAAAATCAGAGTTGATGTTAACTCTGATTGTTTCTTCACAGATGTTGCCAGACCTGCTGGGCTTTTTCAGCAACTTCTGTTTTTGTTCCTGATTTACAACATCCGCAGTTCTTTCAGTTTTTATGGTTTGGAAGGAGCTGTCTAAAGTTCGTTGGTGAATTTCTGCTGTGCATCTTGTAGATGGTAGCAGCCACGTGTACTGAGCATTGGTGGTAGCGAGAGTGGATATTTGTGGATGTGGTGCCAATCAAGCGAGTTGCTTTGTCCTGAATGGTGTCAAGCTTCTTGAGTGTTGTTGGAACTGTACCCATCCAGGCAAGTGGATAGTATTCCATCACACTCCTGACTTGAGCCTTGTGGACAGGCTTTGGGGAGGCAGGAAGTGAGTTACTCACCACAATATTCCTAGCCTCTGACCTGCTGTTGTAGCGATTGTGTTTATGGTCGATAGTAGCCCCTAGGATGTTGATGATGGGAGATTCAGTGCTGGTAACACCATTGAATGTGCAATGGTGGCGGTTAGATTTTCTCTTATTGGAGATGGTCATTGCCTGGCATTGTGTGGCATGAATTTTACTTGTCATTTATCAGCTCAAGCCTAAATATTGCCCAGGTTTTGTTGCATTTGAATATGGACTGATTCAGCATCTGACGAGTTACAAATGGTGCTGAATCATCGGCAAATATTCCCACTTCTGGCCTTATAATTGAAGAAAGATCATTGATGAAGCAGCTGAAGGTGGTTGAGCCTTGGACACGATCCTGAGGAACTCCTATAGAGATGTCTTAGAGCTGAGATGACTGACTTCCAACAATCACAACCATCTCTCTATGTCCCAGGTATGACTCCAACCAGCTGAGATCTTCCTCTTGATTTCTATTGATTCCAGTTTTGCTAGGGCTCCTTGAAGCCACACTCTATCAAAAGCAGTCATGATGTTAAGGGTTGACACTTTCACCTCGCCTTTAGGCCATTTCCAAGGGCAGCTAAGAGTCAACCACATTGACATGGATCTGAAGATACGTGTTGCTCAAAACAAGATAATGATGATGGATTTCCTTTTCTGAAGGGCATTGGTATTTCTGTGTGGACTCAGAAACATAAACATAGCTGTAGAAAGGGCTGGAAGGCAGAACTATATCATAGGGTAAACACTTTAATGCTCTATGAACAAAACCTGTTGCACACATAGATACTGGCTCAGCTACATAATATGCAACATGTCCATACTTGTCATAGTTTCATAGCAGCAAACCCTTAAGTTACACACTGTTAGACATACATGAGGGGTCAATGAGAATGGCTGATTGAAGATGGTTCTCAGAAGACAGTAACACAATGGAGTAAGAGACAGCAAAGACTGGGCTCGATGTCTCTGGTGTTAAGAGGTCGGTAAACTAAAATAACTGAAGGGCAGTAGTGGGGGAGATCCTATAGTTAAGGGAAATGATCATTTTCTTTCATCTGCGGCTAGCAGCCATAAAACTGCTGCCTCCCTGGTGCCAATTTGACATCACAGGTAAGGTTGAGAAGCGTTTGGAAAAACAGTAATAGCAGCCAAAAAAAATCATGATCCCCACTGGAAATTGTTGAAGAGTAGAAGCGCATTTAAGGTCATGGTGAGGAGATAAAAGAGTTGGACACTAAACAAATTAACGAAACATCAAATATTGGAATCTCCAAATAGATTCTTGTGTGACGAGATTGACGAGTGAAGGTCAGAATTATAAATAATTTGCATGTGGATGCAGGGCTGTGCATTTGAACAAAAAGATGCAAGACTCAGCAGAGTGGCATGTGAATTTGGTAGAATAGTGATTGTAATGTTTAGTTGTTCCAAGTTTGATTATGTGTCCGTTTACTACTTCGGATCACTGATTAATTGGATAAGCCTGGGTATGGACAGAGAAAATCAAACAAAGCTGTAGAAGGAGCTGGAGAGGTAATTCTGAGGCATGGAACAGAATGCTTAAAGCTATATGAATCAATGACATTATAACATGGAAACCCCTGTTATTTCTGCATATATCCAAGATAATAAAATACGCAACAATGATGATGCATCTACAGCCCATTTAATATTTCGCCCCATTTCAGACAGATTGTAAGATGACCTCTTTATCACAGAAATTATTTTAAGTTTAATCTCAATGTGGATTATGTTCCAAAACATTTCCAAAGTGCCTGATGGTATGTAAAGACTTCTGCTGCTCTAAGGTTGTGATAGGTGCTGTGTAGGGTGTGCTGGGACGTTAGATATTCAATGTTGAGTTGAATAGATATGTCGCCAGACACTCTTTGTGGGCAATGAAGGAGTTCACAGAGGAAAATAGGTGCTGAGACTACATTCAGATCAGGCCTTATCTTGCAAACATTGGAGCAGGTTTGTAGGCTCCTAAGCCCTATTCTCTCATGCTAGCCTTCTATCTTATTAACCATTATGAAGGGATACGATACCGTGATAAAGATTGATTGTATTATTATTACTTGGAGTGAACAGAATTGGCTTTAAGTTTGATTTATGTTTCTCTATCGCATATGTTAAGGATATTTTAGTTTCATTTTGAGTACTGCGATTGGTGATGGTCTGTATTCAATTTGTTTACCGGCATTTAGATGAGTCTTTGAAGAAACCTTTTAAGTGATAGTTCCCTGTTTTGAAAGACAAGAAAAGAGAGTGAAAGAAAGATATTGCCTAGCAACAAGATGTCCTAACTACAGTACCTGGAAAATGGAGAATTCTATCGTGCTTGAAACTGCAACAGGCGTCAATGGACATCAACAAGTGCAATTTAGAATGAGTGCTGAGCGCAGATGATCAACCTGAAGTCATCAGACATTTAAAAGTGATGGCAACTCATTAAATTTGTGAACATTTCAAAGTAATCACTGCTAGTTGAAGTTGTGTGTGCTGAAATATAGGCATCAAATGCATTGTGTTAAACATAAAACTAATCAAATCTTACTGAGTATTTACCATTTATTGTATCCTGGCAGCTTATTTCACCATTTCCATTTCAAGTGGCATACCACCCTTCTTTGTCATTATACTGCAATGTCACTTTACCCACCCAGGAGGGGTAACCACAACCACTGTGCTCTGCCAGACCATTGACTGCTCAGGCAGGGTGCACCCCCACTGTGCCCACCAGGCAGGGTGCTCCCTTACTGTGCCCACCCAGGCTGGGTGCCCCCCCATTGTGCCCACCCAGGCAGGGTGCCCCCACATTCTGCCCACCCAGGCAGGGTGCTCCCTTACTGTGCCCACCCAGGCAGGGTGCCCCCATTCTGCCCATCCAGGCAGGGTGCCCCGCCCACTGTTCCCACCCAGGCAGGGTGCCCCCCCATTCTGCCCACCCAGGCAGGGTGCCCCCCCATTCTGCCCACACTGGCAGGGTGCTCCCTTACTGTGCCCACCCAGGCAGGGTGCTCCCTTACTGTGCCCACCCAGGCAAGGTGCTCCCCCACGGTGCCCACCCAGGCAGGGTGCCCCCCCCACCATTCTTTCCACCCAGGCAGGGTGCACCCGCACGGTGCCCACACAGGCAGGGTGCCCAACACTGTAGGGGGAATTTTAACATGTGACACTCTGCCAAAAGAGCAGGAATGGGGAAGAAGAGAAATAGCCAACAACATAAATGTGGAAAGATTGGAGAAGTAAGAGTGCAGGGGAATGAGATTTAAAACTTTACAATGGGAATATGAAAACTGGTAACCGATCAAGGCTACTTTGACAGACCCTTCCAAACACACAGCCTCCATCACCTAAAAGAATAAGGGCAGGAGATGCATGGGGATATCACCACCTGTTACACACCATTCTGACTTAGAAGTACATTGCCATTCCTGCAGCATGGCTGGGTCAAAAACCTGGAACTCTGGTCAATCCTCCACATTCCCCTCCCACAGGCCCAGGACTGAACCTTCCCTTCCCCTCAGCAAGTACTTGCTCCTCCCCTCTCCGACCATCTCCCAGCTGGCACTGGTCCCATCCCTTCCCTCCCAAACGCGGGGACTGGCCCCTATCTTCTCCCAGGCTGAGATATTATTATCCCCCAAGGCTGGACTAGTGCCTCCCCTTCCCAACTGAGACTGGCATCTCCCCTCCCCCAGGCTGAGACTGACCCCTCCCCAGGCTGCCAATGGCCTCTCCCCTCCCCCAGGCTGAGAGTGACCCCTCCTCAGGCTGAAAGTGGCCTCTCTCCTCCCCCAGGCTAGGATTGGCCCCCTCTTCTCCCGCTCCCCCAGTCTCAGACACAGGGTGAGAGGTAGAGTAGAATGGAGGGGAGAGTGGAATTTGTTTGGTAGTCGAAGAGAAAACAGTGTTGAGAGAGTAAGGTCACAAGGGTAGGGTGAATTGGGGGGCAGAAGGAGGAGCAAGGGAAGGGGAATAGTTCGGGAAAGACGAAAGGGGAAGGAATAGAGTGCAAAAGCTAACATATAAAAATTAGGATACTGTATTCCATTTTAAAGATTTATATTACTTACAACAATCAATAAAACTAATGTTAGTAATACTATAATGTAGTAATTTATTTATGTCGAATAATCACACTAATAATCTGGGACTAAGAAAAATAAACTTAAGATTTTCTGAGTCCTTTCTTTTCTTGTTAAACAATTACTGTTGCAGATGGGATTTAGAATAATTCTGATCCCTGAGCTTTACCTCCTCTTAATCATTTATGGACTGATCCAAGCTTTTGTTTCATCTTTCTTTTTGATTAGTTTCCAATTGTTACGACCATAGATAACAAGGTAAAGCAAAGCAGCCTTACTTTCACAGGATTGTCAACACAGTAAAATTAAAATAGTCAATGACGCTCAAAATTGTTTAACTTTTTTAATTGTTCCTAATCAGAATTTATGAATGACAGATCTTGGACACCAAATTTATAACTTAAACAAAAATGATCAATTTATTATTAATACTGTGACTTTAGCAGGACAAAGCTAAACAACAACATAATCTAATTATTTTCTGTGATTTAAACCCAATCTTCTTTGAGAATAATGTCTTACACAAAGATTCTGAAGGATAAATGAGAAGAGAAATAAAAGAATTGTAAATTGCCAGTTCGATTAAAAAGTTTCAAACAATGCCTTCATGCAATCCTTGGATAATGAGCTATTCTCAGGGCTTTAACTGTATATCTATATCTGAAGTCACTGATGAGGGTGAATAACATTCATATTTTTCCAGAATTAGTTACTTGTTTCTTAAAGACTGGTATTCTATTTTCAGAAAATTCAATAATTCTTTAAAGATAGTTAAAATCAGCAGCCAGCCGCGAAGCTTTTAATATTCATGCTGCATCTGCCAGAACCAGTCAGATCAAGTTTTTTCATTAATCAATATACTCTGTGATTGGCTAGTTAGCACCAATTGTCCCTTGGTAAACCAAATCATATTTAGCCAGTTGGCAACTCTAGAAATTGCATCACTTAGTGCCAAATGATCCATCATGTTCTTTAGATGAGAAACTAAATTACATCATGTTTCAGGCCAGTAACCAATAGCAAACATCTGCATTTGTTTTCTACTCTTTTAAATATGCAGTTTACTGAAGTTCGAATAATCTTAACCTTAACTCAGAAGAAATTAGAAAAATAAAAGAAAATTAGTGAGGGTTTCTACAGAACAATTTCAGTCACAATTTGTTGAACATTTTTAAGTAAAGTAAATGTTTACAATGGATATTCTTGGAGCACTGTTTTATGATCATTTATTTCAAAAGATCACTCCGAGACATCAAGTTATACCTGAATGAATGCTTTGGAATACAACTCATCAGAAATGATTGTGATCAAATACTGTTGAGAGCGGGAAGATGCCAAAATATTCCAGTAGGTGTGACACAGAGAGAAAAGAGACAAAAATAGTTCCACTTTTTACAAAGTGAACCATGAAGAAGTTTAGCGATAGTAGGAACTGCAGATGCTGGAGAATCTGAGATAACAAGGTGTAGAGCTGGATGAACACAGCAGGCCAAGCAGCATCAGAGGAGCAGGAAGGCTGACGTTTCGGGCCTAGACCCTTCATCAGAAATGGGGGAGGGGAAGACGGTTCTGAAATAAATAGGGAGAGAGGGGGAGGCGGATAGAAGATGGATAGAGGAGAAGATAGGTGGAGAGGAAACAGACAGGTCAAAGAGGCGGGGATGGAGCCAGTAAAGGTGAGTGTAGGTGGGGAGGTAGGGAGGAGATAGGTCAGTCCAGGGAGGACGGACAGGTCCAGGGGGCGGGATGAGGTTAGTAGGTAGGACATGGGGGTGTGGCTTGAGGTGGGAGGAGGGGATAGGTGGGAGGAAGAACAGGTTAGG
>NW_025974904.1:0-8232 GCF_021869965.1 Rhincodon typus
AACATGAGCTTTCCTGCTCCTCTGATGCTGCCTGGCCTGCTGTGTTCATCCTCTGATGCTTGTTTTTTTTTCCCCATTATATCTACCCCTATTCTGACTGTAAGGAGCTTTACATTTGTCTGAACTATTTTGTTTTCTTCACATACCTACAGAAGCATTCACAGTCAGTTTGTATCTTTATGTCAAACTTACTCCAGTACTCTATTTTCACCCACTTAATCAATTCCTTTATTGTCCTTTGCTAAATCTAAACTGCTCCCAATCCTCAAGTATGCTACAAAATTGGCTAATTTTTATCCCCTTCCTTGCATCTAATTTCCCTTACTAGTCATGATTAGGCCACTTTTCCCATTTTAGTTTTGTGCCAGACAGAAATGAATGATTGTTGTAGTTCCTCCGTGCACTTTTTAAATGTTTACAATTATCCACCACCATCCATTTAAGTAACATTCACCAATATAGCGTAGTCAACTTGCACCTCAATTCATTGAGATTTCCTTTATTTATTTCAAATTGAACTTTAACCTCAATCAGTATAAAGCAAGCATGATGGACCAATTGGCCTTTTTCCATCCATCAGTCTGTATGTTAATATAAGAAGGCTGTCAATGAGAAAAGTTTAGAGAGTGTATGAAAATAACACTCAGGAAAATACTTAATGGTCCCTTTAGCCTAATGCATACAGTTATGAGAACCTGCAAATTACAATACAGACATCACCACACATTTCATTCCACCATGATTCATTTTATGTAATTTCCTGTGAAAAAAGTATTTTTAAAAGAAAACAACCTGACTATGAAAAAAAATTGCAAAATTCCTCTTCAGTTCCCTTAGGCAATTGAAACTAGACCATGAGATCATGTTGGCCTGTTATACACTACCTATCTGTCTGTCAGTTTCTATCTCAATCAGCCTGTAACTGAAGACATAGATAGTGGTTCGCAAACTGTAGTGTGAGTACCCTTGGGAGTAAAGGAGACATTTTTGGGGGCTACGTGGGACACATTGTCCAATGGTGGATCTGCAGTCTTTTGTTTTTCTTAAAATGTGTGCTTGATGATCCTATATTTTGAGGTATGATGAGAATTATTTAACTGATGTGTACAGAGACAATGCAACCTTAATAATAAGTTCAAACAAAAGTTTGCATTCGTTTACCATCTTTAACAATAAAAAAAGCACTGTGGTTTTTCTACAAAAGGCAGTTAACAAGGAAATGGGTGCAAGGCATGAATTGCACAATTAATTTGGGGTGATCAAAACTTGGCCAAAAAGGTATTTTTAATAAAGCCGTTAAAGGAGCAAAGTTCAGTGGACATACTGAAGCGTTTTCCCATTGAAACATACAATTCTTAAGGGGCTTGACAGGCTAAATGCTGAGAGGATGTTTCCCCAGATGGAACAGTCTAGGACCAGAGGGCATAGTCTCAGAAGAAAGGTGTGCCAATTTAAGATGAAGATGAGAAGGAATTTCTTCTCTTAAAGTGTTGAATGTCTTTGGAACTCGTTGGCACAGAGAACTGTCAAAGCAGAGTCCTTGTGTACATTTAAGGCTGAGATAGATAGATCCATGATCAGTTGGGGAATCAAGGTATATGAGGAAAGGGCAGGAAAGTAGACATGAGGAATGTCGGATTGGCCATGATCCTATTTAACAGCGGAACAGGCTTTGGGGGGGCAACGGATGAATTCTGTTCATATTTCTCATGGTCTTATGGTTTAATTGTATTATAATCTGCATGTTTTGTAAAATGCTTGAGCATTAAAGGAGCTAAATATTAAATCTATATGCAGATTACAGTCCATAGCCAGCTCATAGATTTAGAAGTGAGTATGCAATAAATAAAGTTTGATTACATGATTTTTTTACTTTTGTTCTTGCTGTATTACAATTTTTTGTATATTCTGTCCTTTTTCTGATCATTAAGTACTTGTCTAATTTTGAAAGATCTTTGAACCTGGAGATAAGATCAAAGGGTCCAGACCCGAAACGTCAGCTTTCCTGCTCCACTGATGCTGCTTGGCCTGCTGTGTTCATCCAGCTCTACTCCTTGTTATCTCATCATTCAGAACTGAAGTTTAATGCAGAAATTAGGTAACATGCATACACCATGATTGGTGCTGAATTAGTTAAGAATGCAAATGAGTGAGTTCCAAACAACCAAATCAGGCAAATACAAGGTAGAGGAAGTCGTTATGACACTACTCATAATCCTTGAATACCGAGTCCACTTCCAGACAGGACTTGGGGTGGGACGGTGGCTCAGTGGTTAGCTACTGCTGCCTCACATCGCCAGGGACGTGGGTTCGATTCCACTCTCAGGCAACTGTCTGTGTGGAGTTTGCACATTCTCCCCATGTCTGTGTGGGTTTCCTCCAGGTGCTCCAGTTTCCTCCCATAGTCCAAAGATGTGTAGGCTAGGTGGATTGGCCATGCTAAATTGCCTGTAGTATTCAGGAATGTTTAGTTTAGGGGATGAGTCTGGGTGGGATGTTCCAAGGGTTGGTGTTGACTCGTTGAGCCAAAGGGCCTGTTTCCCCACTGTAGGGATTCTATGATTACAGACCTGCCTTAAGTCATACATCCAGTTCTGGTCATACCACACCTTGAGCATTGTGTTTACTTTTAGTCATCAAAACCTGATGAGAGGTACTCGAGAACAGGAGGCAGAGAATAGAAAGACCATGGAAAGACTGGTCTTGTGAATTAGGCTCCTTTGTTTAAGAACTGTAGACATGTTCCAGCTAATCAAGGATCAAAGGTGAAACATTTGTCATAGTTGCATTGTTTTCTTGGCCAGGGGAATCTTTATTTTTTCATAATGGTACTTCAGGATTTATCAGAAAAGTATCTTCCAGTTTTACTCAGAAAAATAAACATACATTCCCCTTAAAAATATTTCAGGGTATGAACTGAAATCAAAAATTCATCCATCAATTAATTAAGAATCAATGGAAACTCCAACTGGGCAGATTCATAATTAGTTGGAAGCAAAATACTACTCATATTAACAGTCCTGTTATAACTTGCACACCCACCTCAATCCTGGCTGGTTTGTGATGCAGAATGATGTGAAGAGCACAGGTTCACTTCCCATTCAGGCTGAGATCATCATCACAGCCCTGCTTTAAACTTTGCCCTTTGTCTAAAACATGGTGTGCCTTAAGTACCATAGTCATCTCTTCCTCCAATGAGAGAGGAGCCTATGGTCCTTTGGGACTATGACAAATTTCACACACACACATTGAATTTATACAGTGCTGTTAACAACATGAATATTCCCACTGTGTGTTATAGGAGCATTATCAGCAAAATTGAGCTACAAAACTGAGCTACAAAAGGAGATACAATGGCAGCTTGGCCAAAGAGGCTTTTAAGAACATTTCAAAAGTTGTAAAGAGATAGTCATGTTTATGGGGGGATTTCCAAAACTAAGGGCATAAGAAGCTGAAGACACAGTACCAATGGTGGAGCAATTAGATGCTTGAATTAAACGAGTCCTGGGGATCTCAGAAGAACTATCATGGTGGAAAAAGTGACAGAGATACAATGGGCTGAAGCCATGAAAAGAAACAGAAATAAGAATTTTAAAATTTAGATGTTAACAAGTTTGTGATATAAGTTGGTGAACATGGTAATATGTTTACAGAGGCGAGACAGAGCTGAGTTTTGTTAGCATACATGAGGAACTTGAAGTTATGCTTTTGGTTGATGCCATTAAGGGGTAGCATGCAGATGAGAGGTAAAGGGGCTCAAGGTGTATCTTTGGGTACTCGAAGTAATAGTGTGGGAGTGAGAAGAAAGGCAAGTGGTAACATATTTACCATGCAGATACAACAATTAGGAATTAAGAAGGCAAATGACATGCAGGCCTTTATGCAAGTGGATTGCCATGCAGAAATAAAGAAGTCTTTCTACAATTGCTGTGTGATTTGGTGAGACCACAATTGGAAACTGTATGAAATTGTGGTCTCCAAACTTGAGGAAATATTATACTTGCATTAGAGGCAGTAAAGGAAGGTTCACCAAATTGGTCCCCAGGGTGAGTGATTTTTCTTATAGGAAGAGGCTGAGTAAATTGGGCCTATGCTGTCTCAAATTTAGCAGTATGAAACCTGAACACATGGAATTATACAAGAATCTGAACAAAATTGGCAGAGTAGATATAAAAAGGTTGTTTCCCACAGCTAGGGAATCTTGAAC
The DNA here is from genome assembly GCF_021869965.1 of Rhincodon typus. Lineage (NCBI taxonomy): Eukaryota > Metazoa > Chordata > Chondrichthyes > Orectolobiformes > Rhincodontidae > Rhincodon > Rhincodon typus. The sequence continues at coordinate 4,208 of NW_025974904.1, forward strand.
ACAGACATGGTCTAGGCAAAGGACTGATCAATAAGAACTGAGAGGAAGAGAAAATTCCTCACTCAAAGGGTTGTGAATCTTTGGAATTCCCAGAGGGTTGTGGATGTGTCATCATTGAGAATGAATATTTAAGGCTGAGATATGCTGGCTTTGGGGGTGGTTTAGAAAGCAATGGATATTGGGAGTGGACTGGAAAGTGGAATTAAAACCAAAGATCAGGCAAACTGAATGGTGGAGCAATTTGGACAGTTAGTGTCCAGTCTTGCTCCTATTTCTTATTATTCTTCTGTCAGTGATTGAGTTGGTAAGAATAGAGTCAGGCAACGCTGCAGACATGGAATGGTTTATCACGTTCAGTTATATCAGAATGGCGTTTCCAAACTTTTCCAACCAGGACCCCATTTCAAGGCTTAAAAATGCTATCATACCCTCACTGCTAGAAAAGAATGAGAGAGGGGACCTGTAAGAACAGAAATGGGGCAGTACATGTTAAAGGAGAGGGTAGAAATAAAGAGGGATACGAGGAAATTAGCTTGTTGTTTAAAAGCATGAAAAGCCTGCCATTTTTATTGCTGCAGGAATCTGGCCTCCAGATATTTTAGGCCACACCCACAGTTTGAAAGTAAATATGAGGTGTTAAAGTTGTCTTGCAGTTGCTTAGTTAGTCGGAGCTTCATGGCAGCTGTTGCCTTGCAACCTTGAACTTTTAGCTTACAACCGTGACACCTGCTTTGGGAAGCTCTGACCTAGAGTGTAATTTGTTACTTTGTTAAATGTTGTTGTCAATACAGTTGTAGTTGTGGAAACCTGACCAAAGATTTCAAACATAGAATTGTACGATATGGATCTGGGAGATGACTTTGGAGAGTAAAGGGAGGTTGAGAATCAAACAGTAGTTTTCAAGAGTAGAGAGATTGAGGATGGCTTTAAAAGGGGTGATGATGACAAATTTAAAGGGGAGGGGTCAGTACCTGAGTAGAGAGAACCATTAACAGTATCAGTTAATATGGAGCAACTTTAGGATAACTCATACAGACAAACATATGAATTAGGAGCAGGAGTAGGCGCTTAGTGGGTTGGGGAAAGAGGTGGAAGTGGCATAGACAGCTTAATCTTCTCAATCCTAGTGACAAAGGCATTTTGCACTTATTGGAGGAGGTGGTGGAAAGGGTTCATAAGAAGAATGGTTCGTAGTGGAGAAAAGAAGCTGGGCATTATCTTTGCTTCCTCATATGAACCTGGAACAGTGAATAATTTTGGTAGAAGACAGCAAGACAAGACTCAGTTGTGCTTTATGTATTTTAAACCAGATCCAACAATCAACGACTAACCAATAGCCCGTTGTAAATATTTAAATCTATGTTCCTTGGACTCGTACAACGTTGACATTTGCAGAGAAACACACGTGGAATCTCTGACTCATACACAGTCTTACATTGTTACAATTGAGGGATACATATGCGAATACATTGTCAAGTACAAAGACATTAGTATAGGCATTGACACCTGATGACAGTTGTACAGAAATACACATGCAGTCACACAAATACTGACATGGATTGACACAATTAGAGACATACATACAGACGCACAAATACAGACATGCACCTACTCTCGTACAAGAGACACGCATACAGACATCGTGAAATAAGTACAGCAAAATACTTACAAATACAAACCATGTACATACGAACATAGTGTACAAAGACACACATAGAGTCTTTACTGACATACACTGACAAGTTTGAAGAGATATTAACACAAGCATATGCTGACACAAAAACAGATATACCCCAGATTGACTTACACATTTCCTGTATACAAATACACACTTAACACAGAGACACACACTTACAGAAGCTAATATAAATACACTCACTGATCCATCCAGAATCTGGTGCCACACACTCACCTGGCCACATACAGATGTGTGTAGATGTACACAATAACTTGCAAATGTGCACTGACACAAGTAGATGCAGCGACAAGTGAACTGAGATACATATTGACATGCATAGAGATACACACGCTGGTCTGTATAGAATCTCTCACACACTGACAGATGTACCCTAACCTAGTTAAACAATGATACTAATTGATCTATAAAATGTTAATACAAAGATATAGTGATGCTCATCTGCAAACACATTAACTTGATGATATCACTAAAATATAAACAACTTGATACATTCTTATCCAGCAAAATACTTAAAGGTGAACTTGCATGATTGAGTCACTTCAAAATATAGACGCTGAATGATGCATGTAAACACCTGATGAAACATTGAGTCAGACCTGTCCAGACACACACACCTGAAGATATAAAATCATTGTCCTCACTGAGAACAAGATTTATAACCAAGAAAGATGAAACAGACTACAATTCAATAAAGCAAATAATCTGTGTTTTATTTTAGGAGTGAGAAGTGGTAGTTCACATACGCTGGTTAACAAACAGTACATCTTTGCTGTCTGATGCTTCCTTACAGTAATATTATGAGATTGGTTGATCTTACAAATACTGTTGTTGTGGTCCTGTAACATGAGTGTTTGGGTGAATGCCAGGGCTTTTGGCTCATGTTGGATTGTAGTAGTATGTGAGATTTTATCACTTCACATCCAATGAGTGATTAGAATGTAGAACTATCACAAGAAGTGTTGAGGTCAATTATTTAGACAGAGTTAAGAAAAAAAATCAAGGAGTACTTGAAAGGAATAGAAGTATTTGTTGATAGGGTGAGGTGAAGGACGATGTGAGGAAGCTCATTTGGAGCATAAACATCAGCAAAGATCAATGGAATGAATAGTCTGTTCTGTGTTGTTAACTCATTGTAAACTCCACCTCCCTTTGCCCCATGCTCCACCATTGGTCATAAGCATATCAGCCCTTTTGGCAGAGCCAGCTAGAGAACCCACAATCGTCTGCACTCCAGAAACAACTCTATCCATTGTGTGATTTTAGTGGGCATATGTCAGGGTTGCATTGAACTTGGTTAAACATGTTCGTATATTCTGAGTCCAAACCAGAGGGAACTGGAGAAGACAATGGCCTTATAAATTTTCTGCAGGGTCACTTGCAGCAGAATCCAGGAGCCGTAATCTTTAATTCAGTTGAGTCCAGGGCAATCCCGGAAGAATTTTCGGGGCCTCTGCCAAAAATGTTCAAGGAATGTGCTAACTCAGCTCTATGTTTAGACATGGAGCTATTATCACAAAATCGGTAAAACCGGCAAATGAAACATATTGTTTCAACTTGTCCTCTATATTTCAAAGTGGAGGTCCAGTCTGACCTGTATGTTCATTTTACAAGTATTAGTATTATTTTACTGTTCATTTCCTCATGAGATTGAGTAGTCACAAGATTTTTTGTTTTATTTCCCAAGAGTGCCAACTTCCTCCTGTTCAGGACAGGCAAACACAGACTGAGGCACCCCTGAAGAAGTTTCTTATGGGGTTACTTGGTAGGAGTGCAAACGTGGGCAATTGTACCTAAAAATTGAAATAGAGAACTGAAAACGCTGGAAATACTCATCAGGTCAGGCTGTTTCCGAGCAGAGAAACAGATGAACATTTCAACTCAATGACCCTTTATCAGAACTGAAGAATGATAAAAATCTGATGGGATTTGAGCAAGTGTAAAGAGGGAGGGGAGAGAAAGACAGGGAAAACTAGCCATTTGGATACAGAACTGGCTCAAGGTAGAAGACAGAGGGTGGTGAGGGAGGGTTGCTTTCAAACTGGAGGTCTGTGACCAGTGGTGTGCCACAAGGATCGGTGCTGGATCCACTGCTTTTCATCATTTATGTAAATGTTTTAATGTGAACGTAAGAGGTATGGTTAATAAGTTTGCAGATGACACCAAAATTGGAGGTGTAGTGAACAGCAAAGAAGGTTACCTCGGAGTACAATGGGATCTTGATCAGATGGGCTAATGGGCTGAGGAATAGCAGATGGAGGTTAATTTAGATAAATGTGAGGTGCTGCATTTTGGAAAGGCAAATCAGGACAGGACTTAGACACTTAAT
>NW_025974905.1:0-7353 GCF_021869965.1 Rhincodon typus
GATCATAGAGTAGTGTACCGCTTAATGGGAAATGATCAATTGTTTGACAGTGTAGAATTGCCTCTAAATTCTGCTCAGATAACGTTTACATGTGGGATTTCAGGTTATTTACTAATTTTTACTCACAATATTGAAATATTTAATATTTTAAGTTCATGTCTCAACATACAGCAAGTAACTTGCTCAAATGAAATGACAATTCTTTAAATTATTTTGTACTCGAGCATGTCAAATTAAAAACCAAATGGTGACCACGAATCTACTTTCGATTGCTGGAAAAACCAATCTGGTTCACTCATGTTCTTTCAGGAAGCAAACAACCATGCTTACTTGGTCTGGCCTACATGTGACTCCAGGCCCACAACAATGTGGTTGACTCTTAACTACCCACTTGACAATTAGTGACGGGCAATAAATGCTGGCTTAGTGAGCGACGCTTTATCCCATGGATGAATTTGTTTTAATCGAAGTATGGAAAATAAAACCCGGAATCAATTCATAAATATTCAACCATTAGAGCAGATGACCACGGCAGGACAATGGAAAGACAAACAAATGACGTGAGAGTAACAGGAAGAAAGGAAGAATACAAAAAAAAGTGGGTAAACAATGATGATTAGATGGAAAAACATGGCAAGATAGAGCGAATGGAACATTATTTAGGAACGGATCAGGAAAGATTGGGAGAGGAAGAAGGAGTGAAGGAAAGAAATTCAGAAACAGATCCAGTAATGACAGCTGGGCAAAGACACAATGTGCGATAGTGAGAGAGAATGAAAGAAAGAATGACGTCGAGATTGGGAATGGGTAGGCAGGAAAGCAAGCAAGAAAGAAAGAAACAAAGAAAAAAAGAAGGGAAAAAAGAATGAAAGTGGTAGAGAGAATAGAACAGGATATATAGATAGGTAGATGGATGGATGGATGGATAGATAGATAGATAGATTGATAGATAGGTAGATAGATAGAGTGATGAAAATACAAAACGTAAAGAAATATCTTATATTTTATAAACTATGTTTCACAATCCAGGGATCTGAAGGCTCTTTTCAAACAATTACTGTGAACTTAAATCTGATAGTGATGGTTGCTGAGATGTGAATGCAACAAAATGTTGCCTGTAGGAGGAGACTTCAAAAATAAAATAAGGGGACATAGTGAGTTGGAGAATGAGAAAACAGATGAAAGTACGAATAAAAAGAGGAAGTGAGCACGAGAGGGATAATGCCTATTTTGAAAAAATAGGGCCAACCGTGTTGACAACCGATTTGACAATCCAGTTCACTCCTCCTTCACTTCCAACAGGTCCACAAATCTCCATGGTACCATTCCCTCCAACACCTAATAGTTTACTTCCTCCCTTCTCGCAATGCAAGATGCCAAATGACCCTCCCGGGTGAAGGAGCGCTTCACGACATACAAATTTACCTGCCGTATTTACTGCTCACATGTGGTCCCCTATACATTGGGGGATACAAAGCACAGAGTGGGTGACCACTTTGCAGGCGCCTACTTTCTTTCTGCAAACAAAGATTCCGAGCTGCCAGTTGTAGGGTCAAAACTGGAGATTCTGAAATCTGCACTGAATACAAAAAAATGCTCGGAATCAAAACGGGTCAGGCATCATCCATGGAGAGAGATCAAGCGAACTTTGCGAGTCAAGATGACTCTTCACCAGTGCTCAGATGAAGAGTCATCTAGACTCTAAACATTAGCTCGCTCTTAGTGGATTTTAATGGATTTAGTAAGTCTTTTGACAAGATCAGTAATGGAGGAAACATCCAGAGATTAGGATGCATGGAATCCCCAGTGAATTGATGGTGTGAATTCAGAATTTGCCAAACCATAGAAGGCAGGCAGGAGTGGTGCAAGGTTGTTTTCCAAGCTGGAGGTCCATTACTAGTGGTGTTCCATAGGGATCTGTACTGGGACTTGTGATATATAAAAATGACTTGGATGACTATGTAAATTGGCGAGTTAGTAAGTTTGCAGACAATACAAAGATTGTGGATAGTGTAAAATATTGTCAAAGGATACAGCAGGGCATAGACTAGTTGAAGATCTGGGCAGAGAAATGGCAGATGGAGCTTAATCCTTGTAAGTGTGAGGTACTGCACTTTGGGAGATCAAATGTTAAGGAAAAGTATACACTTAATGGCAAGACCCTAAACATCATTAATGTACCGAGGGATCTTGGGGTTCAAGTCAATTGCTCCCTGAAAGCGACCACAAATATAGATAGGGTGATAAAGAAGGCATATGGCATGCTTGCCTTTATTGTTCAGGGAATTAAGTACAAGGATCAGGATGTCATGTTACAGCTTTATGAGACTTTTGTTAGGCAACAATTAGATTATTGCTTTCAATTCTGGTCACCACATTACAGGAAGGATATGAATGCTCTGGAAAGGGTGCAGAATGGGTTTACTGGGATGCTTTCTCTATTAGAAGGTATGAACTATAAGGAGAGGCAAGAAAACACTCAGGTTGTTTTCTCTGGAACAGCAGAGGCTGATGGAATATTTGATACAATCTTTCAAACAATGAAATGCATGCATAGGGTTGATGGTGAGAATCCTTCTGCCAGAATGGAAATGTCTAAAACTAGGGAGCATGTATTTAAAGTGAGAGGGGAAAGTTCAAAGGAGATATGAGGGACAAGTTTTTTGCCAAGAGAGTAGTAGGAATGTGGAACAGGCTGCCAGGGCTGGGGGTGGAGGCAGATACAATAGGGGAGTTTACGAGACTTTCAGATAAGCACATGAATATGCAAAGAATGGAGGGATATGGACCAAGGGCTGGCAAAAAGGATTAGTTTAATTTGATGTCATGTTCGGCACACATCGTGGACTGGAGGGCCCATTCCTGTGCTGTACAGTTCTATGTTCTGTCTTCATTCTGAAGAAGCACTGAGAGAGGAGGCAACACTTTAAAAAGAAGAGCGAGAGGTCAGTGGCTGTGTCCTCCCTGGAATCAACCTGGTGCTCTCACACATTTCTTATCAGAATGCAGTTTTAAAAAGAGAAAGGGGAAGATAGTAGTGGGGAACAAGGAAATGGCTGAGGAACTGAATAATTACTTTGCGTCAGTCTTCACAGTGGAAGACACGAGTAATATCCCAAAAATTCAAGAGAGTCGGCGGGCAGAGCTGAGTATGGTGGCCATCACCAAGGAAAAGGAGCTACTAAAACTGATTGGCCTAAAGGTGGACAAATCACCTGAGCCAGATGGACCATACCCCAGAGTTCTAAAGGAGATAGCTGAAGAGATAGTGGAAGTGTTAGTGGTAATCTTTCAGGAATCACTAGAATCAGGGAGGGTCCCAGAGGACTGGGAAATTGCTAACGTGACACCACTGTTTAAAAAGGGAGTAAGGAAAAAGACGGAAAATTACAGGCCGATTAGCCTAACCTTGGCCGTGGGCAAGCTTTTGGAGTCCACTGTAAAGGATGAGATTTCTAATATTTGGAAATGCATCGTAAAATAGGGTAAAGTCAGTATGGTTTCATCAAGGGGAGGTCATGCCTGACAAATCTGCTAGAAATCTTTGAGGAAGTAACAAGCAGGGTAGACCAAGGAGAGACAATGGATGTTATCTACTTGGATTTTAAGAAGGCCTTTGATAAGGTGTCGCACAGGAGGCTGCTGAATAAGATAAGGGCCCACGGTGTTAGAGGCACGGTGCTAGCATGGAGAGAAGATTGACTGTCTGTCAGAAAGCAGAGAATAGGGATAAAGGAGTCTTTCTCAGGATGGCAGCTGGTGACGAGTGGTGTTTCACAAGGGTCAGTGCTGGCACCACAAGTTTTCACTTTGTACATTAATGAACTAGATGAAAGAACTGTGGGCATTCTGGCTAAGTTTGCAGATGATACAAAGGTAGGTTGAGGGACTGGTAGTATTGAGGAGGTGGCGAGGGTGCAGAAGGACTTAACAGGTTAGGAGAGTGAGCAAAGAAGTAGCAGAAGGAGTACAATGTGGGAAAGTGTGAGGTCACGCACTTTGGTAAGAAGAATAAAAGCATGAGAGAGATAGTAGGAACTGCAGATGCTGGAAAATCTGAGATAACAAGGTGCAGAGCTGGATGAACACAGCAGGCCAAGCAGCATCATAGGAGCAGGAAGGCTGACGTTTCAGGCCTGGAAACTTCATCAGAATTGGGGGAGGGGAAGGGGGTTCTGAAATAAATAGGAGAGAGGGGGAGGCGGATAGAAGACAGATAGAGGAGAAGATTGGTGGAGAGGAAACAGACAGGTCAAAGAGACGGGGATGGAGTCAGTAAAGGTGAGTGTAGGTGGGGAGGTAGGGAGGAGATAGGTCAGTCCAAGGAGGACGGACAGGTCAAGGGGGCGGGATGAGGTTAGTAGGTAGGAGATGGGGGTGGGGCTTGAGGTGGGAGGAGGGGATAGGTGGGAGGAAGGACAGGTAAAGGAGGCGGGGATGAGCTGTGCTGGTTTTGCGATGCGGTAGCGGGAGGGGAGATTTTGAAGCTTGTGAAATCCACATTGATACCATTTGGCTGCAGGGTTCCCAAGCGGAATAAGAGTTGCTGTTCCTGCAACCTTCGGGTGGCATCGTTGTGGCACTGCAGGAGGCCCAGGATGGACATGTCATCTGAGGAATGGGAAGGGGAGTTGAAATGGTTCGCGACTGGGAGGTGCAGTTGTTTATTGTGAACCCAGCGTAGGTGTTCTGCAAAGCGGTCCCCAAGCCTCAGCTTGGTTTCCCCGATGTAGAGGAGGCCACAACGGGTACAGCGGATGCAGTATACCACATTAGCAGATGTGCAGGTGAACATCTGCTTGATGTGGAAAGTCTTCTTGGGGCCTGGGATGGGGGTGAGGGAGGAGGTGTGGGCCCAGGTGCAGCACTTCCTGCGGTTGCAGGGAAAAGTGCCGGGTGTGGTGGGGCTGGAGGGGAGTGTGGAGCGGACAAGGGAGTCACGGAGAGAGTGGTCCCTCCGAAAAGCAGATAAGAGTGGGGAGGGAAAAATGTCTTTGGCGGTGGGGTCGGATTGCAGATGGCAGAAGTGTCGGAGGATGATGCGTTGGATCCGGAGGTTGGTGGGGTTGTACATGAGGACAAGGGGGATTCTTTTTTGGTTGTTACTGCGGGGACAGGGTGTGAGGGATGAGTTGCGGGAAATGCAGGAGACACGGTGGAGGGCGTTCTCGACCACTGAGTGGGGGAAGTTTCAGTCCTTGAAAAACCAGGACATCTGAGATGTACGGGAGTGGAGTGCCTCATCCTGGGAGCAGATGCGGCGGAGGCGAAGGAATTGGGAATAGGGGATGGCATTTTTGCAGGAAGTTGGGTGGGAGGAGGTGTATTCTAGGTAGCTGTCAAAGTCGGTGGGCTTGAAATGGATATCGGTTTCAAGGTGGTTGCCCGAGATGGAGACAGAGAGGTCCAGGAAGGTGAGAGAGGTGTTAGAGATGGTCCAGGTGAACTTAAGGTTGGGGTGGAAGGTGTCGGTGAAGTGGATGAACTATTCGAGCTCCTCGTGGGAGCACGAGACGGCGCCTATACAGTCATCAATGTAACGGAGGTAGAGATGGGGTTTAGGGCCAGTGTAGGTACGGAAGAGGGATTGTTCCACGTAACCTACAAAGAGGCAGGCATAGCTTGGGCCCATGCGGGTACCCATGGTCACCCCCTTTGTCTGTAGGAAGTGGGAGGAATTGAAAGAGAAGTTGTTGAGGGTGAGGATGAGTTTGGCTAAGTGGATGAGGGTGTCAGTGGAGGGGGACTGGTCGGGCCTGTGGGACAGGACGAAGCGGAGGGCCTTTAGGCCATCTGTGTGGGGAATGCAGTTGTTTTGGGACTGGACGTCCATGGTAAAGATGAGGTGTTGGGGACCGGGAATTGGAAGTTCTGGAGGAGGTGGAGGGAGTGGGTGGTGTCACAGACATAGGTAGGGAGTTCCTGGACCAAGGGGGAGAAAATGGAGTCCAGATAGTTGGAGATAGGTTCGGTGGGGCAAAAGACAAGATCCTGGTTTGATTCAATTTGTTTCTCATCCTCTGAATGTTTCTGTTTCGACTGTGGGACAATAAACTAGGAGGTTCAGGAGTAACTCTCCTGTCTCTGGCTCTCAGGAAACCAGATTGGAAAATACAGAAAATACAGTCAGTACTACAATCTGAGTTTATGTTTCCATAGGTGAATATTGACTGGTGTATGTCAGTCTCAGTATCAGTAATATGGAATTAATCCTGACTCTTGTTACTTCTCTTCCTCTGACCCCAGTCGGTGGGGTACTGGTCTCACAGGTTCTTGAGGTGAGGATCTCACCTCTGTCATCAGTGTAAACCCAGTCCCTCCTGTTTCTCAACCAATGATCAAAATCTTTCACACACCAATATGTCCCCACTCTCTACCAACTCATAAAGAACTACAGGAATCTGAAGCAAATTTGATGAGTGTCTGTTTAAATGGCTTATGTAACCAGCAGCATTTTAATGTTTTTGTCAGAATTATTGATTAAAGTTGTTTAATTGTTATTGAAATAATATTCCCACAATGCTGCTCAATCTGTTTATTTCCTATTTCATCTTCAATGATTTTAGGCAGGTCACCGGGACAACTGAATTCACTGCAGGATACAAGACCTGGACTGAAATCTGCTCCTATGATGCTGCTTGGCCTGCTGTGTTCATCCAGCCCTGCACCTTGTTGACTCTGAAAGTGACAGTGTAAACATTTCGATTCATAAACACCACTCCTCTCAATATAAGGACATTCCTATATTCGCTGTCCCTCCCTTTAAATGGCTGCACTCCAGGTTGAAATCTTACAGGCTATTTCCCAGTTTCCAGGTCAAGCTCAGTGAGAGTGTGAGCGACTGTTATGTTCAGCGCCTGTGAAGTATCCGACCGTTCCCCACAGGGTATCGGAAAGTTACAGCGACAATTCAAGCAGACACACCAAGATAAATGTCTCCCGGCAATTTGACTTGACAGTTACAATAATTTTAGCAACAATATCTCCAGCTGAGAAATGAGCAGAAAAGAAACTTGTCATTTCGGTATAAAACTGGTGTTTCAGATCCTTAAAATAGAAATGGAAAAGTTTCTGTGAGGCCGCTGATTTATAATGGCCGTTTCTCAGTAGACTAGCAAGTTGAGGGATAGATGTACATTCAGACACTCTTATCATCATGTGTTATAGCAGGTAGCATCTGCTGTATCCACTTGAGCAGGCAGACCGTACCATTGAGCAACTGCTCATCAGAGAAAGCAAATTGATAGCCTGAAGATAAGAAGCACAGCCCATTGATTGATTGATTGATCCATTTGTCAGCCTGGATGGTGCGTGACTTTGAGGAGAACTTACAGCAAATGGATGATGTCACCT
>NW_025974905.1:7363-8232 GCF_021869965.1 Rhincodon typus
TCTAACATTGTTAACCAGGCTACCATGCAGAACCTTGTCAAACACCTTGCTGAAACCTGCCTTCAATCCTCTTCGTCACTTCTTCAAAAACGTCAATTGAGATATTGACACACAATTTCCTGAGCGCAAAACCATGTTGATTATCCCGAATCAATTCTTGCCTTACCAAGTACATGTAACTCCTGTCCCTCAGAATCCCCTTCAACACCTCTCCCACCACTGATGTCAGGCTCACTAGTCTATAGTTCCCTGGTTTTCCTTACCATCCTTCTCAAATAAAGCCACCACATGAGCTACCCCCGAGTCTTCTAGCATCTCATCCATGCCTGTCGATGATACAAATACCTCAGCAAGGGGCCCAGCAATCATTTCACTAGCTTCCCACAAAGTTCTAGGATACACCTCATCCGGTCCCTGCGATTTATCCACATTTATGCATTTTAAGATGTTCAGGACCTCCTCCTCTGTAATATGGACACTTTTTAAGATATCCCTATTTATTTACCAAAGTTCTCTGGCTTCCATATGCTTCTCCACAGTGAACACTGATGCAAACTACTCATTTAGGATCTACCCCTTTCCATGTTGTTCCTCACATCGGCGGCCTTCTGATCATTCAGGGGCCCTATTCTCTCCCTGGTTACTCTTTTGTCCTTAATGTATTTGTAGAAACCCTTTGGATTCTCCTTTTAACCCTGTTTGTCAAATGTCAAATGTCTCATGTCTCCTTTCTGCACTCCAGATTTCCTTCTGAAGTATACTCCTACTGCTCTTATAATCCTCTCTGGATTGACTTGATCCCTGATCTCTATTCCTGACATGTGCTTCCTTCATTTTCTGACCGGAACCTCAATTTTTCCAGTCATCCA
>NW_025974906.1:0-3106 GCF_021869965.1 Rhincodon typus
CAGGCCAAGCAGCATCATAGGAGCAGAGAGGCCCAAGGGTCTAGGCCCGAAACGTCAGCCTCTCTGCTCCTATGATGCTGCTTGGCCTGCTGTGTTCATCCAGCCCTGCACCTTGTTGTCTTGGATTCTCCAGCATCTGCAGTTCCTACTATCTCTAATATTAGGATTGTTAAAGTCTCCTACTATTATAGCCTTCCTATTCCTACAGGCAGAAATTTGTCTACAAATATGTTCTTTTGTCTCCCTCTCACTGTTTGGGGATCTGTAGTACAGTCCTAGTAATTTGACTGCCCTTTTTGTTTGATTTCTAAGCTCAAACCCATAAAGCCTCAATTGTTAAACCTGTTTAGTACATCATCACTTCTCAGAACTGGCATTGTTTATTTAACTAATTTAAACAGGAGATTCAGAATGGGGGGCTGACTCCGAGCTGACTGGCCACAGCCAGTATACTATTAATGTGTAAATAAAGGGTGATTTGGTGATGGGATACCAGCCTCTGTGCAGTTATTTCAACTAAAATGAGTGGTAGAGCAAAGTGTGCAGAGGAGACTGAAAGTCTGTAGAGGGATATATATAGGTTAGGTGAGTGGGCAAAGGTCTGACAGATGCAGTACAATGTTGGTAAATGTGAGGTCATCCATTTTAGTAGGAATAACAGCAAAATGGGCTATTACTTAAACAATGAAAAATTGCAGCACGCTGCTGTGCAGAGGCATCTGGGTGTCATTGTGTTTGAATCAGCAAATGTTGGTTTGCAGGTGCAGCAGGTCATTAAGAAGGCAAATGGAATATTGTCCTTCATTGCTGGAGAGATAGAGTTTAAAAACAGGGAGGATATGCTGCAGCTGTATCGGGTGCTAGTGAGGCCCCCCATGGAGTACTGTGTACAGTTTTGGTCTCCTTACTTGTGAAAGGATGGACTGGCACTGAAGGGGGTGCAGAGGAGGTTCACTGGGTTGATTCTGGAGTTGAGACGGTTTGCTTATGAGGAGAGATTGAGTAGACTGGGACTGTACTCAATGATAAACAGGTGTGTTACATGGGCCAGGACTTCTTAAAGATAAAGTGCAGTTCGATAAAACGTCATACATGTCAGGTAGAATACTAATCTCAATATATCATCAAACTGGCATTTTTACTGATCATACCGGTTTTGGAAGGACTATTTAGTTGAGTGTCAGTCAATTTAGAAGAAACTTCTAATTGTAATAAAGAAATCATCATTTGTTTGAAACTAGGGATAAAAACCCTGGATCTGAAGCTGATGTGCAGGAACATGGAACTCACAATGCTCACTGTGAACACAGCAGGATCCCATTTTAAAGCTTCATTTGAACCCACCAGGGTTCTGTCACTGTGAAAGGCTTTGAAATTTGACTCTTGAGTGATGGTGTTTGTAATACTGCAAGCTCTGTTTCAATGTGAAGTACTGTAAAGTGGCACCAAGCATAAGGGCCATGTGGGTGTGAAAAAGGTGCAGAGAGACGAGAATTAACATTTGAGAGGTCTATTCAAAGATCTAATAACAGCGGGGAAGAATCTGATCTTGAATCTATTTCTTTCTGTATCCAAACTTTTGTATCTTCTGCCTGATGGAAGAGTATAACTGGGGTGTGAGGGGTCTTTGATTATGTTGGTTGCTTTCCCGAGGCAGCAGGAAGTATGGATGGAGTCAATGGATAGGAGGCTGGTTTGTGTGATGGACTGGGCTGTGTTCACAACACTCTGTAGTTCCCTGAGGTCTTGGGAAAAGCAGTTGCCAAACCACACTGTGATGGATCCAGATAGAATGCTTTCCATAGAGCATCTATACAAATTGGTGAGAGTCCTTATGGTCTTGTCAAATTTCCTCAATGTGGGTGGATCAGGTTTGTTGGTGATCCTCATTCCCAGGAACCTGACTCACTTGAGCATTTCCACCTCAGCATCATTGATATAGACAGGGGCTTGCCCTCCATTTCCTGAAGTCAACATCAATGGAGCTGAGATGAAGATGGTTGAGAGCATCAACAATGCCTCTTCTTCCTCAGGAGGCTAAGGAAATTCAGCATTTCCATAAGGACACTCACTCATGTTTATACATGCACTATAGAAAGCTTTCTATCCAGGTGCATCATGGCCTGGTGTGGCAACTGCTCTGCCCAGGGCCATAAGAAACTACAGAAGGTGGTGTGCACAGCACAGACCATCACGGAAGCCAACTTTCCATCCATGGACTCCATCTACACTTGAAAAGGCAGTCAACATAAGCAAAGACCCCGCCCACTCCATTTATAATCTCTTCCACTTCTTTCATTGGGCAAAAAATACAAAAGCATAAATACAGGTTCTAGAACAGCTTCTTCCCCGCTGTTATCAGACTTCTGAATGGACCTCTCTAATTTCAAATCTAATGGTGATCCTGCTTTTTGTGCACTTTCTTTATGGCCGTAGCCTTGTATTCCTTGCTCTGTTCTATCATCCTATGATCTGTGTTTGGTGTGATCTACCCATATTGCACTCAAAACAACACTTTTCACTGTACCTAAGTACATGTGACAATACTCAATCAAATCAAATTAATGACCATCTCCTTTGTTTTATGTTGATGAGAGATTGTTGTCTTTGCACCATGCCACTAAGCATGCTCTCTCTTTCCTGTATTCCGTCTCATTGTTGTCTAAGATCCAACCTACAATGGTGGTGTCATCAGCAAACTTGTAAATTGAGTTAGAACAGCATATTGGACATGTACAGGGTGAGTCTACATATTCAGATGGTGACACCGATTTCTATGAAGCACTTCTTTATCTGGACAATTACACAGAGACAGACTGAAGTCTTGGAAACAATAAGGAGGCAATTAGCTCATCCCCTCGCCAGCTGGCCTCCCTGTGATCAAATAATCAAGTGTACTAATATTCTAACAGAATGGGCTAAACGATAAGGCCAGAGGCCACTGTATGGTTCGGGACAGTGTGTCTCTAGGACCCCGCGGTCACCCTCAGTAAAGTTTTCCTGAGACAATGTGTCCTAGGGCCCTGCGGACACCCTCAGTAATGTTTTCCTGGGCCGGCGTGTCTGTAGGACCCTGCGGACACCCGCAGTAAAGTATCCCTGGGAC
>NW_025974906.1:3116-8232 GCF_021869965.1 Rhincodon typus
AGTAATGTTTTCCTGGAGCGGTGTGACTGTCGGACCCTGCGGACACCGCGACATTTCCCAGGACCCTCTGCGCGTATCCAGGAAGTGACGACACAGCACGTGCCAGCAGCGGGTGACTTTATTCGACGAGAACAAGCGGTAAGATTTAAACTTTGACAGTTTTAACAACTTTATGAGAAACTTCAGTAAATCCCCACATCCCGGGAACTGTCGGGTCTCGGGGGCCGGGGGGGGGGGGGAGGGTTTTGTGCCTTGTTTCCCGCCCCCCGGGCGGGGGCGAGGGGGGGGGTCCTTGCTGTCGGGCCCCGCCCTTCACCTTCTGGAATATTCCATGGGCCTGACCAGTCAGGGGTATTGAGTTAATTGGTTTGATCACCTTGAAATGTTGTTAATGTTTGTGATGGCTGGCTAACAGTGAAGCCTTTGGGCCTGTTTTGGGGACTGGGTGTGTGGTTTCTGGCCCACAGCATGCCCATGGTTTGTTTTACTGAGGCCTGTCTGCACCATGTACCTGGTGTTTGTCAGGAAATGTCAAACTGCCCTTTCACACTCGCTTTCGTCTTCTGGTGTCTCTCTGCTTTTCAACTGTCTGGGTGTGAATCTAACAAGGAGCTGTCTGTGTGTCTCCTGGAACTGGGGTATTCCCAGCACACCTCGCTTTTTTTGACCAATTTCTGTGCCCTGTCTACTTTTTGACTCCATTCCATTCTCTTAGTTCCTGGGTCTCCGTCGCATATGTTCAGATGAGGCCAACTTCGACAAGGGAGCCTCCGAAATGTCTCACCATCTTCCTCGACCGAGGATTCCCCAGCACCGTGGTCGACAGGGCCCTCAACCGGGTCTGACCCATCTCCCGCACTTCTGCCCTCACCCCCTTCTCTTCCCTCCCACAACAGCAATACGGTTCCCCTTGTCCTTCACCTACCATCCTACCAGCATCCACATCCAGAAGATCATCAGATGCCATTTCTGCCACCTCCAGCGAGATGCCACCACCATTGCTCTGTTATTCAATCATGGTCGAAAAGTTTCTCCCCGTAACCCTCGATACCCTTGACAATCTACAACCTATCTATCTCCGTCTTAAATATATTACAATGTCCTGGCCTCCACAGCCTTCTGTGGCAGTAAATTCCATAGATTCACCACTCTCTGGCTGAAGAAGTTTCTCCTTATCTCTGTTCTAAAAGGTCTTCCCTTTACTCTAAGGCTGTGCCCTCGGGTCCTAGTCTCTCCAACCAATGGAAAAATCTTCCCAACATCCACTCTGTCCAGGCCATTCCGTATTCTTTAAGTTTCAATTAGAACCCTCTCATCCTTCTAAACTCCAATGAGTATAGTCCCAGAGTCCTGAAACGTTCCTCATATGTTAAGTTTTCCATTCCTGGGACCACTCTCGTGAACCTCCTCTGAACTCGCTCCAGGGCCAGTACATCCTTCCTGAGATATGGGGCCCAAAACTGCACACAATGATGAAGTTCTGTCCATGCCCCCCATCATCTTGTACTCTTCAATCAGATCCCCCTCCGCCTTCACTGCTCGGAAGAAAACATCCTGAGCTTATCCAGCCTCTCTCCATCGCTGAAACACCCCATTCCAGGCAATGTCATCCATTCAATCACATCCATCCTAAAGTGAAGTGACCAATTCTCCAGCGAAGGAAATCTGCCATCAGTCTTCCCTGGTCTGGGAAGGAAAGATGAAGGGTCTAGGCCCGGAACGTCAGCCTTTCTGCTCCTATGATGCTGCTTGGCCTGCTGTGTTCATCCAGCCCTGCACCTTGTTGTCTTGGATTCTCCAGCATCTGCAGTTCCTACTATCTCTTCTTTTCAGGACATCCTAGTCCACTCTTCCTTCACCCCCAACTCCACCCCACAGCCCCACGGCAACTTCCCCTGCAACACCTGCCCGTTTTCCTCCTCCTTCCTCACTATCTGAGGGCCCAGACATCCTTCCAGGTGAAGCAACAGTTCACACAATCTGGTCTACTGCATTCGCTGCTGATAGTGTGGTTCCCCTCTACATTGGGGAAATGAAGTGTCGACTAGGTGACCGCTTCACAGAACATCTACGCTCTGCCTGCAAAAAAGACCCTGAGCTTCCACTTGCCTGCCACTTTAACACAGCAGCCTCTTCCCTGGCCAACATCTCTGTCTCAGGTTTGCTGCACTGTTCCAGCGAAGCTCAGCGCAAGCTGGAAGAACAATACATCATTTTCCGCTAAGTGACCCTGCAGCCCTCTGGACTCAATATCGAGTTCAATAATTTTAGGGTCTGAAGTCTCCAATGTCCTAGTCCCCTACCCCATACACTAAGCCTTGTTTTCACATAGTCTGCCATTACACAGTACATATTGTTTGTCCCTAACGGTCCCCATTAACAGCTATTCATCCTCCCAGCCAGATCGTTATCAAATCCTTTGTCTGTCCAACTGCTCTTCTCTCTCTCTTCTGGCTCCATCCTTTATCCTATTGTTTACTCCCTACCTATTTCCCCTCCCTATTTTCTGCAAATCAACTCACATGTTCCCAGCTACCATCAGTTATGTGGAAGGGTCACCAGACTTGAAATATTAACTGTGATTTTGTTTCTTCACAGACCAGACCTGCTGAGCTTTTCTGTTTTGTTCCTGATTTACAGCATCTGCAGTTCTTTTGGGTTTCATTCTGTTGGACTGTAACCTGGTGCCATGTGACTTCTGACTTGGTGATCATTAGGGTTAGTTTTTTAAAGTGGGTAATGTTTGGGCTAATTAAAGTGATGGCCACCCAACTCCTTCAAGTGGTATGCTCCACCTGGAACATGTGGGAATTCTTGGATGCTGACTGCATTGATGAGTAACACGTGCGCAGGAGGTGCCTTCAGTACCTCCAACTAAAGCACCAGCTTACGGAGCTTGAGCAAGGTTTCAAGGCACTGAGGAGCATCTGGGAGAATGAAGTTATATAGAAAGCACATAAGGCAATGGTCATCCCGCAAAAAAGAGCATAGGGAATGGGTAACTGTCATATACAAGCATAAGGTGAGGCAGGTAATGCAGGGGTCCCCTAAGGCTGTTCCAGTAGCCAACTGGTACTCTATGCTGAGTTCTGGCGATGGTAATAATGCTTTGGAATTGCAGCCAAAGCAAAACCCATAGCACTGCAGGTGGCTCAGCTGCACAGAGGGTAGAGAAAAAGGCCGTTAGGACTGTAGTTTTTTTTTTCTATTCATTTTTTATGGGATGTGGGTGTCACTGGCTGGCCAGCATTTCTTGCCCATCCCTAGTTGCCCTTGAGAAGATGATGGTGAGCTGCCTTCTTGAACCGCTGCATTCCTGCTGTGGGTTGACCCACAATGGTATTAGGGAGCAACACTTAGTAATAGGGGACTCAATCGTTAGGGGAATGGAAAGGTGCTTCTGTAACTGTTCTAGTGACAACAGAATGGTGTGGTGCCTTCCTGTAGCAAGGGTCCTGTAAGTTACTGAGCGGCTGCAGGGCATTTTGTTGGGGGAAGGCAACAAGCCAACAAGCCAATGGTTGTGGTACATATTGGTACCAGCGACATAGGAAGACGGATGAGGTCCTGAAGGCTAAAATTAGGGAGTTAAGAGCTAGATTGACAGCCAGGACCTCAAAGGTAGTAATCTCTGGATTACTACCTGTTCCACGCGCTAGTGAGGTTAGGAATTGGCAGATCAGGCAGTTTAATATGTGGTTGGGAGTGGTGTAGGAGGGAGGGCTTTAGATTTCCCCAGATTTCTGGGGAAGGGGAAGGTGGGACCTGTTCAAGAGGGACGATCTTCACCCAAACAGTGACGGGACCAATATTCTTGCTAGCACTGATGGCTGGAGTTTAAACTAGTTTGGCAGGGGGTTGGGAACCTCAGGGCATGATCTGAGTTAGCTAGAGTGGGTGAGGGCTTGAGGAAAAAGAGAATTAAGCCAGTAAATAAAAACCAGAAGTAGCAGAACAATGGAGCAGTAAGATGAGTGGAAACCAGGTAGTGGCAGAAAAAGTGAGAATGTTTGTAAACAAAGGTTCTTCTGATTAGGATTCAAAAAGAAGGAATTAAAAACTAGCATAAGGGCACTTTACTTGAATGCTTGCAGCATTCAAAACAAGATAAATGAGTTGATGGCACATCATCGCATGACTTAGAGGCCGTTATAGAGACATGATTGCAGGGTGGTCACGACTGGGAATTAAATATCCAGAGGTATCAGAAATTCAGAAGGACAGACAGGAAGGAAAGGGAGGTGGTGTAGCTCTGATATTTAAGCATGACATCAGGTCAGTAGTGAAAGCCAAAAGAAAGGGAAGGAATGAGAATGGGTTCACAATTTGAAAGTGTTGAACTCAATATTTAGTCCAAAAGGTTGTAAAGTGCCTGGTCTGAAGATGAGATGTTGTTTCTTCAGTTTGTACTGTGATTCACTGGAACACTGCAGCATACCGAGGACAGACAAGTGGGTATGCGAGCAGGATTCTGTGTTAAAATGACTGGCTACGGGAAGGTTGGGGTCATGCTTGTTTTTCGCTTGACTTGTTGCATTCTCTGTCACCATGTCCTCTTTGCAGGACACTGCAGTGGCACCATCTGTTCTTTAAAGTCTGGCAGTTAGACACACCATTGTTCTGCCATTCTCACATTCTGATCATTTAATCTGCGCTATCAGCAGCCCCAGCACTCCTCTCCCCGACTATCGCATAAATCCTGCCCCCTCCACATTTCACGTCAGCTCTGATAAAAAAAATCATTTAGACTCAAAATGTTAGCATGCTCTCTCTCCATGGATGCTGCCTGACCTGCTGCAATTTCTGCAGAGAGGCTGACGTTTCGGGCCTAGACCCTTCATCAGAAAAGGGGGAGGGGAAGGGGGTTTTGAAATAAATAGGGAGAGAGTGGGAGGCGGATAGAAGAGGGATAGAGGAGAGGAAACAAACAGGTCGAAGAGGCGGTGATGGAGCCAGTAAAGGTGAGTGTAGGTAGGGAGTTAGGAAGGGGATAGGTCAGTCCAGGGAGGACGGACAGGTCAAGGGGGCGGGATGAGGTTGGTCGGTAGGAGATGGAGGTGCGGCTTGAGGTGGGAGGAGGGGATAGGTGGGAGGAAGAACAGGTTAGGGAGGCAGG
>NW_025974907.1:0-8230 GCF_021869965.1 Rhincodon typus
AGGCAGCCTCTCTGCTCCTATGATGCTGCTTGGCCTGCTGTGTTCATCCAGCCCTGCACCTTGTTGTCTCGGATTCTCCAGCATCTGCAGTGCCTACCATCTCTGGCTAATATCCATGTTGTTTTCAGAGAAAACAATAAATTCAAGGATATTTTAGTAAGTTCAACAATAACGTTGCATGAAGCCTCTTTTTATGTCACAGTTCCCATAGAGATAGCAGTCTGTTGACACAAATTGATTACCATCTCCAGTGGTTTCCTCCTCTGGTGGTCCAGATTTGATTTGAGGACCGGGGAGGGGATGGGGCTGGGAAATGTGCTTGCCACCCTAATCCATTTTCCACAATTGTAGTTTCTGCAGAGAAGCCACAAAACATTCCATTAGCTGTCGTTTGGTCTTTCATGAAGAATCACTGAGCAATGTCTACCTCAGCGCCAAGGCGAATTCTTATGATGAAGAGTAGCAAGATTTAAAAAAAAATTCTTCAAGTTGATCAATCCTCACCATTTGACACAGATCCATTTTGGCCCTTAATTTGGTGAGCTTACATGGTGAATAACAACAGGCTTTTCTAACATGGGAGCATGTCAGTCCAGGCAAATATTGACCGTATTCAATGTCAATGCTTCCGTTCCCCAACAATAGACTAGGAACCAATCAGGAGAGGAAATCTTAGATAACTTTTCCTTTACCCACCCCAGGTCATTTTGGTCAATTTCAGGACCCAGATTTTACCTTGTTTAATACGACTGATCACAATGAATAAAACAGCATCCTCTTGAGTAACTAATGCTTTATCTAAGCTAGTGGTGGCTGCTGATGTTAGGTATTACACCAAAATAGTTAACAGAATTTCACAAAACTGGCATCCTCATTTTAAAAAGTATAAAATCCATCTGATATCCTGTTACCTACCCAACAAAGAACATCAAAATTAAGAATTAATAAAAGAGTATCCATGTAAAATTGTAGAAACAAAATTACTTCAATTTTCTTCATAGTTCATTAATTCTCGCAAGGCAACTTCATCTTACAATCCAAGAGGTTTCCTGGAACTGTCTCTCAGCTGCTAACACTCCCGAGTACTACATTTCCCCTTCATGCTTCACTTAAACTAACACTGACATGTGCTAATTTGTTAAGGCAAAAGAAAGGATCAGTTATAGAACTCCGAGTCTTATTACTCAGCTGGCAAATGCTGCCATAGTCCGCTTCTTTCATCATCCGATGACTCAAGTGACCTTTCACCTCAGATATCACTCATTGGCCCAGCAAAAAAAGAAATTGTCGACTACTGGCAGCTCATTCCTCTTGTTGTCTTCATCCATATTCAAAGATGTGTCACTGCTACCTAGCTAGAAGAAGCTAATCAAAAGGAATTTTCTCTGCCCGCCCCATGGAGGTATTACCGCTACTGCACTGCAATCAAACTCTTTTCAAAATGCAATCAGGGTGAAAGAAGCCTATTTCAATCAGCACTTGAAGCAGCTGAGGGTTTTACAATTTACTTTTATCTTTGCAAATGAAATTTTCACTTCTAGCCTTCCTTCAATTTCTTTGGTTTAATCAATGAATCAACAAAGTCCGAAGCTGCCAACTTTTTCTTTGGTGATTGTGAGGTTGGGTGGGGTGTGAAACTGATGTGGGGAAAGATTTTAAATAAAAGATGAAAGATAAAGTGGCAAAGATTGGAATCTGTAATGTTCACAGCATCTGAAAGAGCAATGATACATGAGCAAATTAATTACAGATACTTCATGAGAGAATGATTTAGTGTTCAGCAGAAGGGCTGCAATGCCAACCTGTCTTCCATTACAGATAAGGGCACTGTCTATGGCACCTTGCTGTATGGATGGGAAACATTAATGGTCAATAATTTCCATCTGCATTATAGGTGCACACTGCCAGGTCAAAATCATGAATGTGTCAGTCCATGCAAAAGCAGAGCTCAAAGGTCTGACAGCACACATCACATAGAGGTAGCTTCATCTGCTTTGGCATGTCCACAGGATGGAAGGCAGAAATATGCCCAAGTGTCTTCTGTCAGTAGCCAGAGTTGGAGGCCAGTAGGACACCAGAAATTCTCCTGCAAAGATGCTTGCAAATGTGACCTAAGGCCCTAGAAAGCAATTCTTGCAACCGGGAGTCACCAGCCAGAGGAAATGGCGATACCTCCTTTGGGCCGTTGGATGTCATCACCATGACCAGTGGATGGAGCGCCTCGGCACTACACAGCAACTGTAACAACAGTTCACGTGTAGTACTTATGGCAGAACCTGCTTTTAAGAATCAGCCTCTTTAGCTATTAGCAGAGGTATGTCTTTTTTAAGACACTTCACTTGAAATGGAATTTTTAGCTCATGTCCATTACCGTTCATAGCTGAAAGGATACTGGAAACAAACTGATATCCCCCTCAGACACAAATGGGCTTGCAGTATATTTCCAGCAATACATTTTGATATTTGGAAAAATGCCACTGGACAATATTGGATAGACAGAAAGAAAGGGAGAGAGAGGTAGACAGATGCATAAAGAGAGAGGGACAAACAGTAAGCGTGTATGTGTGAGAGAGAGATGGACAGAGTCAAAGAAGGTGATAAAGGGAGAGATCAAGCCCACTGTACAATTACTAAGTCAATGTTACTAAGCTGGAAATTTAAAAAGGCTTAGACTCAGGGATTTTTCAATCATTTTTGCATTCTGTTTCCCAGATTCAGTTACAGTAATGAAATATAACGATCTGCAGTGAGCCTATGTAAGAGCAGCCAGCTGCTAAAAGAAAGAAACAGGGTTATTTGGATATGAGTGCCCAGACCCCATCAGATTTGACAGGCCTACCCAACCTTGAATTATTTGAACAGAGTTTCAGAAATAGTTTAAAGTCTGAATGTCAAGAGAATGTTCATGGCTGACATCATCTATACACAGTTATATGACATTCTTTGTTGGCAGTCTGTTCATGTTTAAAGAACGACTGTAATTGGAATATAATCACAAGTGCAAAGCTGCAATGTAGGGAAAACATCTTACTCATCTCAGACAAGCAACTAATAAAATAAAACAAAATCTAATTTTTAACTTTTACCTTTCTTAAACTAACAGATAAAATGTATTACAATTAAGAGGAGATAAAATGGAAATTTGAGTGCAACAAAAGATTGAAATTTCCAATGGACAACTCCCCTGCATCTTCAGCCAGAAAAAGCACCTTAATGTCAGAAACTTCACAGTGTTCTGACTCAATTAAGATTAATAGTTAGAGAATTAAAACCTACTCTCACTTTGAGGTAGCCAATGCAATTACTACCCAATTGCACCAATACCCTCGAATATTTTATACCATCCTCTTTTTAAATTCATTCACAGGATGAGGGCAATGGGGTCTGGTCCATTCCTAATTGCCCAGAGGGTGGTTAAGAGTTAACCACATTGCTGTGGATCTAGAGTCAGATGTAGGCCAGACCAGGTAAGGATGGCAGTTTCATTCCCCAAGGGCCATTAAAGGATATCCTCAATGACTTTTCCCCCAAACAGACTTCCCCAAGACCTGACACCATCCCGATCAGCACAAGTTGATATTCCTCTTGAACGGATTTGGTATGCTCCTCCAACTCTACCCAATACATGCCTGACTTGATCTCTGCTCTCCCCTTTGAGCTAACCCTGACCCCAGAAAGGCATCACCTCTGACTCAACCATCACACTCATTCACTTAACTGATACCCACCCCACCTCACCCACTTGGTACTGTACCCCACTCTCACTTGCATGGTACCTTACCTCCCTCATTTAACTTTTATTCTTACCCTTTCACAAAAGCTGTCAGTGGTTGGTTGTGTTGTTGGTCATTTACATCACAATGCATGGTACACTAACTGTTGCAAAAGAGCACCTGGTTTCTGCAAATGATAAGAGGTTTCTGACCCTGATCAGCCAATTTTTATAACACAATAATACTAGACAATAA
Organism: Rhincodon typus; assembly: GCF_021869965.1. Lineage (NCBI taxonomy): Eukaryota > Metazoa > Chordata > Chondrichthyes > Orectolobiformes > Rhincodontidae > Rhincodon > Rhincodon typus. Next base: position 3,969 of record NW_025974907.1, read on the forward strand.
AGGTTGTAAAGATTTTAGTACAGACGCCAATAAAAGAATTCAACACACCCTATTCCTTTTATCTTAGGCATATCCTCACAAACTCCAAACCTCAGCAAAGATTCATCACTCTCTTCACACTGAGGCTTCTTGCTTAGGCTGGCACAGCTTCAACTGGTTTCCTTCCAACAAATTTCTCATATTTATTAGATGCTTTTTTTCAGCTTGTATCCCTCACTGGGACAACTAAAAGAAATTGCAGACTAAACTCATTCTTACTTTAACTTCTGATAAAATACAAGTTCCCTAAACTGTTTTCAGCAGTATTACAGGACTTCTTACAAGAGAATTTAACCCTTTTGTTTCCACTCTCTGGCAGACCTACACGATGACTGAAACTGACCTTCTGGAACTTTGTGAATTTCTATGCCCCTGTTGCTATACACCAGCATCATTTTGTTTCTACCTCTTTCTTTTATTGATGCACTAACACACTTGTTTCACTTCAACGCTTGTAAAAACATGCAGCTTGAAGTTGCACGTAACCATTACACACTTCCAGATGATTTGTCATCAGTACCAATTCAAAAATGGGATTGACACCATCTCTGAGATAGTAAGAACTGCCGATGCTGGAGTCAGACATAACACAGTGTGGAGTTGGAGGAGCACAACGAACCAGGCAGCAACAGAGGAACAGGAAACTTGACGTTTTGGGTCGGGATCCTTCTTCAGTAATGGGGGTGGGGAAGGGAGCTCTGAAATAAATAGCAAGAGGAGGGGTGGGGCTGGGGAAGGTAGGTGGGATGGTGATAGGTGAGTGCAGGTAGGCAGTGGCGGGGATTGGTCAGTGAGGTGGGAGGAGCGGATAGGTGGGAGAGTTTCAAAATCTCCCCACCCCTGGCTTCATTCCATGACCAACCCTCCTTCTCCTCCCTGCCTCCTTGACCTGACACAACCTGTCCATTTTCTCTCCCACCTATCCGCTCGTCCCACTTCACTGACCAATCCCCACCACTACCTACCTGCACTTACCTATCACCATCCCACCTACCTTCCCCAGCCCCATCCCTCCTCTCTCTACTTGACACCACATCTCCCTCTTTTCAACTCACAAAAATACAAAATATAAATTTAAATGTTCCTGACAAAGCAAGAGTCAGCAGCAGGTCAAGGAGACAGCTCAGCACTACATTCTCAAGGACAATTTTGAATTAATCACTAAATGCTGGCCTTGCCCACTACACTCATAATCCCATGAACAATTTCTGAAAATATTAGAAGAAGCCTAACAAGGTATGCAAGTCTTTTGAAACTGATTTTTATTATCCATAATTAAATGGCAGGAGGAAGAGGGGAGACACATTTCTATTGAATGATCTTGTCAAGCACCTTTGGGTTTTTACGATAAACCATCCATTCAAAGAACTTGGCTTATTCGATACATTTTCCTTTTGCAACTCGTGCCTCTAATTAACATAATTTTGAGTGAGCATTACTTTATCTCATATAATGGCTTTGGCGTTAGCCAACACAATACTGGGGTTTACATTATTTCCTGTAGTTAGCTGGCTGAGCTCCTTCTCTATTTTTGAGTAATGCGGCATACCAGTCTTCGAACATGATTAATGGGTGATGCATTTTTGGGAAAACAGCTTTCTTGTGAAGAAATGGCACCATCTTCAACAACAGGAACTAATGGCCAGAAACAAAAAGAAGCATGGCATTATGACTGTTTGCAGCACGATGCAAACTTTGAGAATCACAATGCAGTGGCTTAGTGTCATCTCTTTTTGATGAATTTGTTTTGTCTTTACATTAAATGGCTGAGGTGATTATCAGAATAAATCTGGCCTGAAGAATGTGTAATTTGATGTGGGACCTAATGAGTCCATTTACCATATTACTCTGAGGCTTACAAAGCTTCCCATTGCCTGTCATTTTTCTTCACAGCAAAATGCAATGCACCATGATACAGGCATTGATTTTGTGACCCATCCTCACCTCTGGCAAGAGAGTAAAGTCAGGGGTGACCTTCAGCAATCTCAGAACACAGAATATCATGGTTACTGCTTCAGAAAACTATTTATTTACAAAATAAAGAACACAGAAATATTAAACAAGAAAATGCTACAGAATTCAGAATGGGTAATTGATACCAGCTTAGAAAAAAATATTAACATATCTTCGGGAATGAAAATTGATTACAAGATTGCTTTGCTCAAGGACTTGTGATTAGGACTTTGAAGAACAGGGTATATTTTACAACAGTCACAATGCTAAGCTCTTGCTCTAGTCTTTAAAATGTTAAGTTCACATGATGTGGAAGTGCCGGTGTTGGACTGGGGTGGACAACATCAGAAGTCACATGGCACTAGGTTATAGTCAAACAGGTTTATTTGAAATCACAAGCTTTCAGAGCACTGCTCCTTTGTCAGGTTCCTGCTGAAGGGGCTGTGTGCTGAAAGCTTATGATTTTAAATAAACCTGTTCATCTATGACCTGGTGTCGTGTGACTTCTAATTTTGTTAAGTTCACAGATACAGTATTGTTCTCATTTTGCCCAAAATGTTAGGAGCTGTCTGCTTTGGAACATGTGTTCTGTGGCCTTTATGACAACCTTCTCAGGGTTCATTTGCTTCATTTATTAGAGTTGACTTGGAGCAATCAGTTCCAGTAAAGCAGGGAGAGTTGAAGAAGCCTCATTAAATAGTCATTAAGACTAAATCATTCTTTTTCCCCTTCTCACTGTTTGATATTACAGCTTGTTTTCATTTCTTTTAAATATTCAGATTAAATTCTTGCCAACAAATGAGTACCTACTGAGTTTTGTTAACTCTCCACTCTTCTGTCAGAGGTGGTGAGGTTGTGTTACCTTGAGTATTCTGGCCTTCTGGTATCTCATACAATAAGTCACTTCTCATAGGGAAACAGAGACATTGGGCTATTCCAGGCATTATTGTTGGATGTTGGGTCTTGGAGAGATTGGAGTACCCCTCAGTACCTGATCAGACCTTTGCCCATTTAGTGCATTGAGGAATATTTATTGTAAACAAAACTCTCTTCATTTGGCTGGCCTGTTGAAAATTTGACAGAATTTAAAAGCCCTTTCATACAATATTTATAAAGCACATTTTATAGGTGAATTTCTGAAAAATAAAATGAAAAGCAGGGGTTGCATACAAAAATGCTTACAAATTAAATTAAGAGATCTATGTGTTAGAGAGTGGAAACATTTTCTTGCTACCACCCACTCCAAGAGAGGTCGAGTTTGATTGAGTTCCTTTTCAATAATTAATCATTTTTACTTGATTAAACAAGTGACGAATAAAATGATATTCTGTTTGATTGTGGAAAGCTGTAAAACATTTTCTGGAAGGATGACTCCCAGTTGCCCTGTAGTTACAAAATGACTAGCATATCAAAGAATGGAGGTGGGAGATAGTACGAAGTGACGTCACAAAGAGACCATTGCTTTTAAAGAAACCTGTTAGAGATTGGGCAGACAATGTTTACCTGATCTGAGATTGATCATGTATTAATCATATGTTGGCAAACCACTTTGAGTTTAGGATACATTGGATTATGCATGTGGACAGCAGTGATGGATTGTGTAGGAGCAAATTACTGCGTATGCTGGAATCTGCACTGATAACAAAAAATGCTGGAAATCACAGCGGGTCAGGCAGCATCCATGGTAGGTGAGCAAGCTAACATTTTCAGTCTAGATAACTCATTTATCAGAGTGTGATGAAGAGTCATCCAGACTTGAAATGTTAGCTTGCTCTCTCTCCTTGGATACTGCCTGATCCCCTGTGATTTCCAGCATTTTTTTGTTTGCAGTGATTCATTGTGGTTTGGTGCACAAATAAAGAAGACAGAGTTCAATCAACAGAAGAGAACAAGAGATATGTACCATATCAAGCAGTGTTGCAAACTGATAAACTGACTGAAAAAAATCACTGCTTTTATTAATAACCAAATATCATCATAGACTCAGAGAAGTCTACAGTACAGAAAGGACTCTATGGTCCGTTGAGTCCGCACTGGTCAAAAACAACCACCCAACTATTCTAAGAGATAGTAAGAACTGCCGATGCTCAAGTCAGAGATAACACAGTGTGGAGCTGGAGGAACAGAGCAGGCCAGGCAGCATCAGAGGAACAGGAAAGCTGACGTTTCAGGTCAGGACCCTTCTTTAGAAATGCTGCCCAGCCTGCTGTGTTCGTCCAGCTTCACGCTTTGTTATCTCTGACTCCAGCATCTGCAGTTCTTGCTATCTC
>NW_025974908.1:0-8230 GCF_021869965.1 Rhincodon typus
GGAGCAGGAAAGCTGACGTTTTGGGTCTGGACCCTTCTTCAGAAAAGAAGGGTCCAGACCTAAAACATCAGCTTTCCTGCTCCTCTGATGCTGCTTGGCCTGCTGTGTTCATCCAGCTCCACACCTTGTTATCTCAGATTCTCCAGCATCGGCAGTTCCTACTATCTCCATCTATACTTCCCCTCTGTTTCCTGTCTTTTAGCCAATTCTAATCCATGCTGCCATCAATCCCAAACATCTCTATTTGGTAACCAACGTACAATATGGTACCATATCAAATGCTTTCTGAAAGCCCAAATATACAACCTCCACTAGACTACTCTCATCCATTGCCTGTCACCTCATCATAGAACTTAACTAAATTTGTCAGACACGACCTACCCTTGCCAAAGCCATATTGACTGTCTAGTATCAATTTATTTTTCTCTAAATGTATATTTATCTAATTCCATATTATGGCCTCCTACAGTTTTCCCACTATTGATGTCAAGCTGACAAGTCTATAGTTTCCTGGGTTATCCTTTGCCACTTCCTTAAACAATGGCAACATATTTGCAAACCTTCAAGCCCCCAGAGAGGCCTGGAAAATTTTTGGAAAATGTCAATGGGTCTGCAATTTGCTCCCTTGCCTCTCTCAGCAATCTAGGATGCACCCCATCTGGGCCTGGTGACTTCTACCTGGAGTGTTGCCAGCCTTTTTAGCACCTCTTCTTTATCTATCACTGTACTGCTCAGTTGCTCAACAGTTTCATCTGAGCATTGTCGTTGCCTTCTAATTTGGTAAAGACAGAAGCAAGTATTTAGTGCCTATGCCATACCCTTTGCTTCAGTGAGTAGCTTAGCCTGACTGTTCCTTATGGGCCCCACTCTACTTTTCTCTAATCTTTTACTATTAATATGTTTAAAGAAGATTTTACTATTCGTTTTAGCTCAGCCTGCCGTGCTTTCCTCATGCACCTTCTTAGCCTTCCTTATTCTAACTTTAGACTCTCCCCTACATTTGAGATACTCTTCCTGTTTTCTGTTGCTATTATTATTCCAGTATGCATTATATGCCTCCTTTTTCTTCCTTGTCTTCTCATCAACATCCTAAATCATCCATAATACTCTAGATGTGGATATCCCATGTTTTTTTTCTAATGGGTATATATCTAGCTTGTAACATTTTACGTTTTTTTTAAACATCTCCCATTTTTCTTCCATTTTTTTATTCATCAAAATCCATTTCCAATCACCTGCTCCAGTTCAACTTTTATACCCCTTTAAACCCCTAAAATCCACCTTTTTCCAGTCTGGGATCTGAATCCTTGATTGATTTTTATCCTTAATTTTGCATCTTATTGTATTATGACCGCTTTTAACAAAATGCTCCCCGCCAGTCGGATGTTCTCCATTTGTCCTGCCTCATTTCTTAGGCCCAGATCCAGCATAGCTTCCTCCCTGGTAAGACTGGAAGTGTAATGTCTCAGAAAGTTTCCCTGCACTCATTGCAGGAATTTCTCCCCTTCCATGCCCCACACTTTACCTTGTTCCCAGTCTACCCTGGGTTAATTGAAATGACCAACTATCACGATCCGACTTGTCCTGCAAGTTTTATAATCTGCTTGCAAATGCTCTCCCCTACTTCCTCCCAATTATTTGGAAGTCTATAAAAATAACTAACAAGGTTACCAATCCTGTCTTTCATCGCCAACCATATAGATTCTAATTCAGGAACTGTATCCAGTTCAATGGCTATGATACGATATTTGACCAAGACTGCTGTACCCGATCCTTTTTTATTCACTCTGTTTCTACTAAAAACCTTATGACCCAGGATGTCAATGATCCAGTCCTTTTCTGGCTTAAGCCACATATCTGCCAAATTGATTCCAGTTTCTGTTTCCAGTTCCCCAATTTTGCTCCATGCATTTACACAAATACACCTTAACTCTGCCCTTATCTCTTTCTCGCTCATTGGGAGGCAACCATTTCTTGCTCACTGTCAACACTTAAGCGTTCCCTCACTTTCTTTTCCTCATTCTGCATCTTCTCTCTTTTGCCATCACTGGTAGATTCAAAACTAGGCCCATTAGTCTACCCACCTCCTTGCTAGGGATGATGACCACCTCCTCTGGTAGAATTTCCTGGCCTGCAGCAAGTGAGGTGGTGCCTTAGTGGTGTTTAAATATTGTGCCATAACCTTTGGCCTCAGAAGGTACCAAGAAAGGCAACAAATATCAGACAACATGTACACGTGATTTGACAATTAAGCTACCATAAAACTTGCCTACAATGAGCTTAAGAGTTGACAATTGCACAAAGCAAACTTGCTGTAGGCCATGGCAGATATGACACCATCTAAGCTGTCCACCACCACACTTATATTCCAAAATGGAACATCACAGACATTAAAAACCAAAAGAACTGTGGATGCTGTAAATCAGAATCAAAAACAGAAGCTGCTGCAAAAGCTCAGCAAGTCTGGCACCATCTGTGAAGAGAAATCAAATTTTCAGGTCCAGTGACCATTTCTCAGAACTGATGGTGACCAGGAGAATGTCAGTATACATGCAGAAGATGGAGTGAGGGGATTGGGTAAGGAGTAAACCATAGGTGGGGATAGAGCCCAAAGAGAAAGAATGGACAAAGGAGTTGATAACGATCTGGCTGGGAGGGTGAATAGCTGTTAATGGAGACTGTTAGTTGCTAACAATATGTTGTGTGTAATAGCAGACCTGGTGTGTGTGGTAGGGGGCTGGGACATGGGGGAGTTCAGGGTCTTAAAATTATTGAACTCGATATTGAGGGTCCCCAAGTGGAATATGAGATGCTGTTCTTCCTGCTTGCACTGAGCTTTGCAGGAGCACTGCAGCAGGCCTGAGTTTCACTGGAGCACTACAGCAAGCCTAAAACAGAAATGTTGGCCAAGGAACAGGGTGGTGGATTGAAGTGGCAGGCAATGGGAAGCTCAGGGTCTTTTTTGAAGGTAGATGTCTGCAAAACAGTCACTGAGTCTTCAATGTCATGTCGTGCCCAAAATTCATTAAGGTGGGGACGCAGAGGGATTAAGTTGATGAGTACAGAACGTTTAGCATCAGAGAGCGGTAGATTAGGAGGGATGGTGAATACTTGACGAGGCGGGGTTGGGGAAGGGTATGGAGTCTGAGGGAAGGGATGGAGAGGAAAGTTCCAGAAGGCCATCAGTATCTCTGAGTTGTTGCATCTTGTAGGCCTTGATGCCTGAAAGGAAAAGAAAGAGCTTCTGGTTAGCCTGGCGAATGAGCCAGAGGATGAAGTGGAAATGGGAAAGGGTGCAGCCGAGCCAGCGTGTTGCGATGCTGTTGGGAAGAGAGGTTGAGAGTGTGCATGTGACGCCACATGGCACTGAGTGTGGATCTCAGAGTGCGGAGAGAGCACCATAAACCCACCGGCTCCCACAGCTACTTGGACTATACATCCTCAGACCCTGGTTCCTGTAAAGACTCCATTCCATTCTCCCAGTTCCTCCACCTCCGTCGTATGTGTTCTGATGAGACCAACTTCAACAAAGGATCCTCCGAAATGTCCACCCTCTTCCTCAACTGAGGATTCCCCAGCACCGTTGTCGACAGGGCCCTCAACCGGGTCCAACCCATCTCCCGCACTTCCGCCTGCACCCCCTCTCTTCTCTCCCACAAAGCGATAGGGTTCGCTTACCTTATCTACCATGAGGAAGGGTCACCGGACCTGAAACTTTGATTTCTCTTCTCAGATGCTGCCTGACCTGCTGAGGTTTTGCAGCAAAGTCAGTTTTTATTCTGGAAATTAATGCTTTTTTTCCTTTATTTTTCAATGTGATATGGGGATTGCTAAGAACAAGGCCAGCATTTATTGCAGAATCCTCACTGCCCTTGAACTGAAATGGCCATTTCAGCGGGTAGTTAAGAGTGAAGCATATGACTATGAATCTGGAATTGCATGTCGGCCAGACTGGGTGACGTCAGCAGATTTTCTCCTCTGAAGGATATTCGGGCTTTTATAATAATTGATGATAATTTCATGGTCAGTTACTTCCTGACTTTTCCTTTATATTAATTGAATGTAAATGTCAGCCACTGTCATGGTTTGAACTCATGCCCCTATAGCATTAGACTGGAGATGCTGGTTTACTAGCTCATTGACTGTACCAATAGAGCACTGAATCCCTTTATCTGTATCTCCACAGACGCTTTGTAAACTGCAAGTAAAGCTTCACTTTGCAATGTCTCCCAAGAGAGTGCCCTATCAATGGGCACCAATAATCACTCTCAGACCTTGGCTGCCAGCAGGCTATCCAACAATGAACTGATCCCAATTCTTTTCCTCATGTCTATTTTGTGAGAGGAAACAAATCGGAACCCTGATTGTTATTCACAATCCCCAATCCTAAGGGCAGTTCTAAGGGCACTGCTCTGGCCTGGCTGGGGTCAGCTAACTAAGTGTTGGCTGAAGAATGGCCCTCAAAACTCTCTGGTCTGCATGGCCCAGTGCTATGTTGGAAAAGCAAACTTCTACAGCCTTTATCTTTTGTTAACAGAGATAAAATATCCAAAATGACATAGACAGGCTGATGCTCACACTAAAAAGATTCATCACGCACCCAGGATTTGTAATTTCCTAGAAAATACTGTGATTCTACTGAACAAGAATTTGATTACAGTATTGCCCACATCTTTTACTTTCCCTGGTTTTGTTATTTCTTACAATGCAAATGCACTCTTTAATATTGTATCAGTTAATCATCTTATACATATTTTAAACATTCCATTAAAACAAATCACAATTCTATTTTATGGTACTGTATCAGTACATTGATCACAACATGCCCAATAATACTTGCTAAGTATTAATATATTGGAGCATATTATTTTCCATTCAGGATATTTCATTTGTTTTATAGCTGTGACATTTTTCAATTGAAATGCAATACTTTCATCAATTAAACATTTTATCAATGAAAGTCATTACTTTTCTTGAATGCCCCCAGCGACATCATGTTTAGCAATTTGACCGAACAAACGAGAATGAATATAATTTTGCAACTCTTGCCTTTGTTCTAGATTTAGACATTTATCTTCAATTGATACCTCATTGACTACAATGACACTAAAAATGGGAATGTGGCACTCTGTTCAACACAGGGCAGTATCTTTTGCTTTGGTAGTCAAGGAAAATTTTTCTGACTTCATATAATTGAGATGGAATTCCTAATCTAAATAAAACAGTTCTAAACAAACAAACAAAACACGTCATCGGGAGTATTCATTTCAGAATGCTGAGAGACATTAAGGAGGAGATTTGTGAAGCATTGACTATCGTTCTGAGGCAATCACTGAACACAGCGGAAGTATTAGCAGATTGAAAACAGTGTAATGTCATGCCCATCTTCATAAAGGCTGACAAATTGATAGTGAACATTATTGATGTATTTACCTTACTTCAGTTCCAAGTAAACTAAAGGGACAATGAACATAAGTAAAGTTAAGAATGGATGTGCAAAAATAACTATGCAAATAACAGTGAACATGGATTCAGAAAAGATCATCATGTCTAACCAACCTAGTTCCCATTTTCAACGAAGCAAGAACCCAAGTGAACTGCAGTTCTCCATCATTTACCTAGATTTCCAGGAAGCTTTAAACTAATTGCCTTTCTTATGGAATTTTGTTAAGTTTGAAACGCACGGAAAAAACATAGTGAGTCTTGGGAAGAGATAGAAAGAAAAATCTGAACAGTAGAAAATTAAGGGCATTATTACAGAGATTGCATTAAGATAGGGGAAGAAGTATTTTGGAGGTGCCCAAGGGCTCAAAGTGGGAACAACTTTTTCTTTCCGACGTTTTCTTATCAGTAAGTTGGATTCTGAAACCAAAATGCAAACTATCTAATCCGTAGATGATTCTAAATAAGAGACAAGCACTGAGTTGGCCTGGTCATGAAGCCAGAATGCCTGACAGAATCTTCTATGAGTATCTTGAGTCCAGGGAGTACTTTGATGGCATTCAAAGGAAGTGCTACAAAAATACTCCGGAGGCTTCACTTAAGAATTTTGATATCAATTTTGAGTCCTGGGAGCAATTTCTTGGGGATCACTGAACCTCACACACCCAATTTAAAAAAAAACATCACTGCACTTTCAAAAGCAAAGATAAGAACATAACAGCTAGGAGCAGGAGTAGGCACCTTGAGCCAGCTCCGCCATTTAATACAATACGGCTGATTTCATCTCTGCCTCAACTCCGCTTTTCTGCCTGCTCTCCATAAACCTTCAACCGATTACTAATCAAAAATCTCTCTATTTCCTCCTTAAACTTACTCAATGACCCAGCACCCGCTGCACTCTGGGATAGTGAATCTCAAAGATTCACGACGCCTTAAGAAGTGAACAACTGATCAGAAGCAAGAGAGAAAACACAAAAAGAGGAAACTCCATTTCTGCCAATCACCAATATTTAATATTTAATTGTAGCAGGACTTCTAGGTGCTGGTTAGCCTTAGCAGTCACTTATGTAACCACCAGACCTTGGATAAACATGTCAGATGGTAAACATCTTCATCTTCATCTTGAAGGATAAGCAAGGGGTGTTGACTGTACCAGTGCTACATTCATTGCTTATCCTGCTCTACATCAAGAAAGCGGTATTAGGTCCTCTCTTTAAATGATGGTGTCCTTACAAGTGATGAGTAAGTGACTTTTAGATAATGACTGAGCAGCATTGCTGATTTACATATATTCAAATCTGCATGGTGTGAAGTTTGATGGGGGAGTTGAAGCTAATAGTATACATTTAGTGTCTCTCCACTTGTGTGTCTCACAAGAGAGGGTATGAATGTTGAACACTTGTTGAATTACTGTTGATCATATATATCACAGTTATTGAGTTAATGTAGAAAGGAGCAACGAGGCAGATCTCTGGTAATTGGGTCTCATTTGCAAGGAAATACTGGAGGGTCTTGGGCTCTTCAACTTCAAGAAGACATATATAAGTGGTGATTTTCTCAAGTTATAAAAAATAATAACAAGAAAAGTGAAACTAGAAAATTACTGGAATGAATGTCAGATGTAGAGTGGGACTTGGGAACAGTTGAAAAACGAGTGAATGAAAAATGCCACGAAACAATAAAGGATTGAGAGATTTGAATAAATGATATGCCAAAATGGCCATTCTCAGCCATAACTGTCTGGCAAATTCTATGTTATAAGCACCACCAAGATCTTTATTTGAGTACCAAAGTTTTTGAAAATCTTTGTCATAGTTTTAGTACAAGGAAGAAGTAATAAGTATCATTTCAAGACATTGAGGTACACTGACAAAGCGTAACCAAGCAAGTGTTTATTCAACTGAATATATGTTTTTGGTTAGTGGCTATTGCTTTTCCAAGAACAAAAATGGTGAAATGTCACAATACCGACTCATTAACTCTGTTCCTTGCCCCATAGAAGCTGATCTATCGACTGTATCCAGAGTTTGCAGGTTTAACATTAGATTTCCAACATCCGCAATATTTTGCCTTTACATTAATGTTTCATTCACTGCCACGTCTCCTCCAGGAATGCTGATTTTGAAGATGTTCTTTCTTCTCCACTGGGATTTTCATTTGTCTCTTTCACCTTGTTCATCTTCATTGTCTTCTGTTCTCCCTCTTGTGTTTAATCAGGTAGCTATCAAAACCCTCTTTCATCCCATGTCTTCTTCCTTAGCAACTGTCTCCAACTCCAAGCTGTTCTATACGAATTTCAAATGAAACTCCACCTTTTGTGCTTCAGACCCAACCACAATTACAGATATTCCTAGATATTCAGAATTTCTTGAACAACTGTTCTGGCTACATCGTAAAAAACATTCTCAAGGTCAGACACTATCAGTTCTGATGAAAAATCATTGACCTAAAACCTTAACTTTGTTTCTCACTCTGCAGATGCTTCCTGATCCCCTGCGTGTTTCTACCATTTTCTGTTTTCCTTTTCACTGGTCAGCCTCCTTTAATTGGTATAAATATTTGAACAGAAATTCATTCTGATTCACTTAATTAAATGTCATGAAGTTAAGATCTGAGTAACTTGCTTGTTTTTATTGATTTTTGGAACATGGCTATGGCTGGGAAGTCCAGCAGTTATTGGCAATAGAGATAACAAGGTGTAGAGCTGGATGAACATAGCAGGCCAAGCAGCATCATAGGAGCAGGAAGGCCTATCAGAGATAGTAGGAACTGCCGATGCTGGAGAATC
>NW_025974909.1:0-8229 GCF_021869965.1 Rhincodon typus
CCCTTCTTCAGAAATGCAAGGGTCTGAAGAAGGGTCTAGGCCCGAAATGTCAGCCTTCTTGCTCCTCTGATGCTGCTTGGCCTGCTGTGTTCATCCAGCTCTACACCTTGTTATCTCAGATTCTCCAGCATCTGCAGTTCCTACTATCTCCAGATCAGATAAGTGCGTGGTTGGAGAAATGTTAGACTAGGAAGGGTTTAGATTCTTGAGGCATTAGGACTGCTTCAGGGGAATATAGGACCTGTATAAGTCTGACAGGTTCTACCTGGGCAGAGCTGGAACAAATATCCTCATGGGGTATTTTGCTAGTTCTGTTGGTGAGATTTTAAACTAATATGGCAGGGGGATGGGAACCAAAGTGTAGGCTTAAATGGGTCAGATCCAAACCAGGAAACGAGAGGTAGACTGTTAGTTTGTGATGTAGACAGCAACTCAGAAAAACAAAAGAAGCAAGATTTAAAAGCATTCATCAAAGGTAATTAACAGGGTTGAGCTGTTTATACTTCAATGCAAAGAATATGACAAACTAGGAAGATGAACTAAGGACACAGATAGACACATGGCAGCACAATGTCATTGCTACCATAGAAACCTGGTGAAAGAAGGGGCTCAATATCCCTGGATATAGAGTTTTCAGGCTTGATAGAGTGAATGACAAAAAATGAGGGGGAGGGGAGGGGATGGCATGGGGTTTAAGTTTGTAGTCAGTATACCGAAGAAAGTATGGTGTCAGGGGTTCTTAAAATGTGTAACATCTGAGATGGGATGAATGCTATTCAATGAACTCAGAGGCTTGAAAGAGGAAACAGACAATTTTTAAATCAACCTGCTCAGAGATGGATGAGGTATCACAGGGTTAGGCCAGGGTTAATTGCCCACAGGGCTTGGAGTCACATGTAGGCCAGTCCATGCCAGGATGGCAGTTTCCTTCCTTAAGGGACATTAATGAACCAGAACTGTTTTTCCCAACAATTGATGTGGTCATTGTTAAACTCTTAATTCCAGAGTTTTATTGAATTCAAATACTGCCATTGCTGTGGCAGGATTTGAACCCTGGTCCCCTGAACGTTACCTGGGTCTATTAACAGTCTAATAATAATACCACTAGGCTATCGGCTACCCTGAATTTGTCTATGGTGCCCACAATAGAGACATTTGTTGCCCATTAGCCAGCTTGGAATACTGAGTGGTGAGTTCCACTTTGAGCTACATGTGTCTCAATCATAGGACAAGTATTCTTGTGTGTTCTTCTATGCTGTTCTGTTGGCAAAAGAGTTAAAATAGTTATTGATGAAATGTAACAGTGGGAGGCAATGGTGCAGTAAAAATTCTGGAAAGAAGTGGAATTCTTCACTACCAAAAAGGGAAAATGTTTTCAGCATCTCGAAACAAATGTTATGCCTAACAAGTCTGAATCATTTAGATTGATTTCAGCATAACCTCCACACCCTTTCTCTCCAATTCTCTCAACTTGTCTTTCCAGGAATGTATCAGGATTCTGTACATCCACTTTTCAATAGTGACTTCAAATGTTTTTCTCAGTAATTCATCTTTCACATATTGAATACTGCCTTTTCCTGACTTATTCATGTTTACATTTGTTCCCCATCCAGCATTTAAGCCCTTCAACGTAATACATAAATTATCAAGATAAAAGTAGTCAATGACCATCATAATCCTGAATCCATTTAGTAAGCCAATTAATTTTAGAGTTAGAGAGTCATACAACATAAAACCATGCCCTATGGCCCACCACGTCTATGCCAATGAACAAACACCAAACTATATTAATCCATAGCCTACTATGCCCTGACATTTGCCTTAATTCAGTTTGCAATATTCAAACTTTGTCAATTAAAGATAAAAATATGGTGTGGTAGCAAATGACTTCTCTTTTTTGAAATTCTAAAATAATTATCAATGCACTTTGATGCTTTCTGCATATAATAGAGAATGGGTGGCATGGTAGCTCAGTTGTTAACACTGCAGCCTCACAGAACCAGGGACCCAGGTTTGATTCCACCCTTGGGCAACTGTCTGTAGTGGTTGCACATTCTTCCTGTGTCTGTATGGATTACCTCTGGGTGCAGGTTAGGTGGATTGGCTATGCTAAATTGCCTGGAATATCTAGGGACGTTTAGGTTAGGCGGATTAGCCATGGGAGATGCAGGGTTACAGGAATAGGGTTGGGGGGCTTGGCCTAGTTGGGGTGCTCCATGGAGGATTAGTGTGGACTTGATGGGAGGAATGGTCTGCTTCCACACTGTAGGGATTCTATGACTTGCGAAGACTTTGGTACATTGGTAAAAAAGTGAAATATAACCTGAAATCATAGAAATTACAATACAAAGGACGATATTTGTCTTCATCATGCCAGTGCCCTGATTCAGATACAGTGGGCTGTATTTAATGGATGGCTGTATTATGCACACCCCCATTACAAAACTCTCGTGGGAATCACTGACTTGTAAAAGAATGCCCCACCCTTGCTTACCGAACAATGCCTGAACAAGCAGAGAGTGGGAGTCCTGTCCCACAGTGGAGAAAAGCACTTCCCTTAAGAGCTGTCAGCAAATCTAATTGTCCAGCTGCCCTAGGAGCCTGTGTGGTACCAGTACCCAGTAGGAAGCACAGCAGGAATGTAAGCAGTTCCAAGAAGAGAGCAATGTATCCTGGACTCAAATCTGGAATTTTGGCATGATATGTGGTGGTGTCTCTTGGTAAGATGGTGACGAGGATAGATATGGAGGCAGGTTTTGAAGGCCAGGAAAGAGGCTCAGAGGGGTTACCATACTGGGATGAGTACCTCTAATGCACACAAGATGCCCCCAAAATAGATATCCACCTTCCTCCTGCTTTTTCATTTTAGTTGCTCTTGTGCTCATGTCAAACTGCTTAATCAGGTCAGCAGTATAATATGTGGGCTGATTAGGTGGTTAGCAAATTCAATTACCTGTTAATGATATTTTTAAAATGTTGGATGATTTCAGTACCTGACCACCTAAATATGAAATGGTCCCAACCCAAAATGTCAACTTTCCTGCTCCTCTGATGCTGCCTGGCCTGCTGTGCTCCTCCAGCTCCATGCTGTGTTACCTCTGACTCCAACATCGGCAGTTCTTACTATCTCTGCATTACCATTGGGTTCATTTTCTGATTTCATCTTGTTGGATTTTACGCACACACAGGATGCAGCAGTTCCCAATTTGCAAATGTGAAAGCATGGTCAATATTACTATTGTTACACTTTTATTATACCGTTACTTATTCGAGTGAAATACTATAATCGAGTAAACTTTACAAGTTAGAACTGCAGTCAAAGAATTTAAATTGAAGAGAGATTAGATAATTGGAGTTTAATTAATTTACAGCACTCTTCCTGTTTTTGGTTATTAACTTTTAAAATTGGAAAATAACTAACACCAGCAATTGATTACACTGACTATTAACCTGATTGTCCCACCTACCCTTCTCTATGATAAATATCACACTACACTAGTCTGCTTATTAGAAAGGAAATGTTCTACTTTTTCTTAATGATCAGTGCTGCCCATTGACTCTGCAAACATTAATTTTATTTGCTTTGCAGAACATTCTATAAAATATAATCTGGAATGACTACTGAGTGAATGGAATAGCAAAACTATATGCTGCTAGAAATTGTATGACTTCCTTTGTTTTGTTCTAGCTTTTTGAATGACAATGTAGCATTTTAAAGAAACAATGGACACAACCTTCCCAGGCACTGAATAACGCAAGCATTGACAACAAAGTTGGGAAAATCATGTGAGATTGGCTTTGAGACGATTCTTGATATTGAGAGTAAAAAGTCCCATTTCCAACCAAGTGTTGAACGGTGAGATGTAATTTCCACAAGTAAGCAGCTAGAAGAATATTTGCATGTATTAGCCTGAAATAACATCTCACGATTAGCTAGTGTTTCATTTATATGCAAAAAAACAACAAAGAACTGCAGATGCTAGACAACAAAAACAGAAATTGCTAGAAAAACTCAGCAGGACTGGCAGCATATGTGGAGAAAAAGCAGAGTTAACATTTCGAGTCCAGAGGCCTTCTTTAGAACTGACTGTAGCTAGCAAAATGTTGGCATATATGCTGAAGATGGGGTGGTAGGAAGGGATAGTAAATGATAGGCGAAGAATGAGCTCAGAGGCAAATAGGGAACAGTTGAACAGACAAATGAATGGGTAAAGGTCAGCCTGGGAGAATCAATAGCTGCTAATGGGGACCATTAGTAGTGACAAAGGGTTGGTTGTGGTGGCAGCCATGCTCCACTTGCTGCATTTTGTAATGACAAAGCCAGTTGTAGTGCCTGTTCGAAGTCCAATTGGGCTTCAGCCAGTAAGTGCTTTTGTATGGTTATGTCATTAATCCCACATACCAAACAGTCTCTCAACATCTCATTCAAGGTTAACCCAAAATCATATACCTCTGCCAGTCGTTTTAACTTCGTCAAAAATCCCAATATGGATTCCCCTGGTTCTTAAACAACTGAATAAAAATGGTAACATCTTAGAATTCAAAGAAGTTTGGGTTTGTAATATTCCTTAACTGAATCTGTCAATTCTTGAAAGGTTTCAGTATCTCGTGTCTCAGGAGAAGTTAAGCTGCTAATAACTTAAAATTCTGCAAGTCCACAAGCAGGCAGAAGGATTACTTGAGATAGTAGGAACTGCACATGCCGGAGAATCTGAGACAACAAGGTGCAGAGCTGGATGAAGGGTCCTTTCTGATGAACGGTCTAGGCCCAAAACGTCAGCCTTTCTGCTCCTATGATGCTGCTTGGCCTGCTGTGTTCATCCAGCTCTGCACCTTAGAAGGATTACTTATTGCTTTTCATCTGCCCCAATGTAATTTGCCTGGGAAAAAATATCACATTCTTTCCATGTTCTGGGCGTAGTTTTCAATGGCAAGATTGAACAAGTCAAGTTTCCCCAACTCAAAGATGAGTGTTGCGAGCAAAGTTTCTTCGGGCACATACTATTTCTCTTATCACCACTGAAATAATTGCATTAAGGCCAGTATCCCATCACCAAGTCACTCTTTACTTATATGTGCACGGTACATAGGCTCTGACCAGCCAGCTGAAAAACAGTCCCTGGACTGAGGAGACCTTCTGAATCTCCAGTTTATATCAATCATCCAGGGCTCCCTGACCATTGTCAATGAGGTTTACCTGGCCCTGGTTCCAATCATTACAATCACCTTCACCAGTCCTGAGAAAGGGAAGGGCAATTCTCTGCATCACCCTGCCTATCATGACCTCCCATTCCCTATCGGCAAAGCAAGGGGCTAATTTTCCCTTGTCTGACATTTGTGGGATCACATGGTCAGTTCCTCCTGCAGTCCTGACAGTTGTACTGATTTGAATTCTGTCTATTGTCATGGATTCACAGGTAGACAAGGTGACAAAGAAGCATTTGGCATGCTTGCCTTCATTGGTCAGAACACGGAGTAGAGAAGTTGGGATGTCACGTGGCTGTACAAGACATTAATGAGGCCACTTTTGGAGTACTGCACACAATTCTGTTCTAGGGAGAATTCATTCTTTTTTTTCATAGAATTCATACAGTGTGGAAACAGGCCCTTCGGCCCAGCAAGTCCACACCAAACCTCAGAGCATCCCACCCAGACCCATCCCCTATAACCCACTTAACCTACACATCCCTGAACACTATGGGCAATTTAGCATGGCCAATCCACCTAGCCTGCACGTCTTTGGACTGTGGGAGGAAACCAGAGCACCCGGAGGAAACCCACACGGACACGGGGAGAATGTGCAAACTCCACATAGACAGTCACCCAAGGGTGGAATTAAACCTGGGTCCCTGGTGCTGCGAGGCAGCAGTGCTAACACTGAGCCATTGTGCCGCCCTGCAATGTTATTCAACTAGAAAGTGTGCAGAAAAGATTTATGAGGATGTCACCGAGACTGGAGGAGTTGAGTTTAAGGTGTGGCGAGACAGACTAGGATTTCTTTCCTTGGAGTGTAGGAGGTTGAAGGGTGACCTTGTAGAGGTTTATAAAATCACAAGATTATGTATAGATAAGGTGAATAGCCAAGTTGTTTTTCTCATGGTAGGGGAGTCCAAAACTAGAGTGCATAGGTTGAAGATGAGATAGGAAAGATTTAAAAGGGACACGAGGGACAGCTTTTTCACACAGAGGGTGGTGCATATATGGAACTAACTGCCAGAGGAAATGGTAGAAGCAAGTACAATTACAACATTTAAGCGACCTATTGACATTAACACGAATAGAAAATGTTGAGAGGGATATGGGCCAAACACAGGCAAATTTGACTAGTTCAGTTTGGAAACTTGTCCAGCATCGAACTGTCTGTTTCCGTACTGTTAGATTCTAAGACTCTATACTCCAGGTCTTGTAACCATGATTAACATTGGCAATTTAGTGGACTTCTGAGGGATTTGCTGCATTAGTAAAGGTGTTGATATTTGAATGAAACTATAAAGCCAAATCTGCTTTTTTCAGTCAAAGTAAAAGATACCATTGCATAATTCAAAGAATACCAATGAGCTCTCTAGCATCAGACCAATGCTCAAGCCTACTAAAAACAATTTTGATCATTTATAATATTAGTTATTTTGTGACCTGGCTGTGTGCAAATTGGCTATTACATGTGCTGGTATAGAACAGAGAACAATACAGCATAGGAACTGGCCATTTGGCCCACGATTTGTGCTTAACATGTTGCCAAATTAATTAGTCCCTTCTGCCTGCCCTTGGTCCATATCCTTCCATTCCTTGCATATTCATGTGCTTATCTAAAAAGTCTCTTAAATGCCCCTATCACATCTGCCTCCACTAACACTGCTGGCAGTGCATTCCAGGCTCCTAACACGCTCTGTGTAAAAAACTTGCCATTCACATCTCTTTTGAACTTTCGCCCTCTCACCTTAAATGAATGCCCCCTAGTTTTAGACATTTTAACTCTGGGAAAAAAATTCTGACCCCAACTATGCATCTTATAAGTTTATAGACTTCTATTAAGTCTCCCCTCAGCCTCCACTGCTCCAGAGAAAACAATCTGAGTTTTTCTAGCTTCACCTTATATTTCATACCCTCTAATCCAGGCAGCATCCTGGTAAACCTCTTCTGCATGTTCTTCAAAGCCTCCACATCCTTCCTGTAGTGTGGCAACCAGAATTGAATGTAATACATTAACCAGTAGCTTAACCAAAGACTGCAACATAATATCCTGACATTTGTGCTCAATTCCCTGACCAGTAAAGGCAAGCATGCCATGTGCCTTCTTTACCACCCTTTCTACATGCTACTTTCAGGGAGCTATGGACTTGAACCCCAAGATCCCTCTGTACATCAATGCTTTTCAAGGTCCTGCCATTAACTGTGTTTGATCTCCCAAAGTGTAGCACCTCACACATACATGGGCTAAGCTCCATCTGCCATTTCTCCTCCCATATCTGCAACTGGTCTATATCCGGCTGTATCCTTTGACAACCTTCTACACTATCCACAACTCCACCGATCTTTGTTTCATCTGAAAACTTAAGAACCTACCCATCTACATTTTCACCCAAGCTATTTATATATATCATAAACAACAGAGCTTCCAGTACAGATCCCTGCGGAACACCACTAGTCACAGATCTTCAGCCTGAAAAACAACCTTCCACCACTACCCTCTGCCTTCTACGGGCAAGCCGATTCTGAATCCATGCAGCCAAATCACCATGGATCTTAATCTTAATCTTCTGGATGAGCCTACCATGACCGACCTTGTCGAAAACCTTACTAAAATCCATGTAGACACCATTTACTGTTCTCCCCTCATCAATCACCTTCGTCATCTCCTCAAAAAATTCGGTCACGTTGGTAAGACATGACTGTCGGTAATTAGGCCATGCTTTTCCAAATGCACATAAATCCTATCCATAAGAATTCTCTCCAAAGCTTCCCAACCACAGTTGTGAGACTCACCGGTCTGTAGCTTCCTGGATTGTCCCTATTTCCCTTCTTGAACAGAGGAACATCACTAGCTATTTGCCAATCCCCCAGGATCTCTCCAGTGGCTAATGAGGATACAACGATTGTGATCAAAGTCCCAGCATTCTCCTCTCTTGCTTCTCAAAACAATCTGTGTTAGGTATCTGAGATAACAAGGTGTGGAGCTGGATGAACACAGCAGGCCAAGCAGCATCAGAGGAGCAGGAAGGCTGACGTTTC